>NW_020884878.1:15576768-15749519 GCF_003945725.1 Corapipo altera | reverse complement strand
TCAGGGCCCCGTTTTAAATACGATTCAAAGTCAACGGACTTTGCCGTCTCCTCCAGGAGACGGGCAGAAAAATATCAGTGTGCAAATAAAAAAATATAATGCAAAAAATCCTTCTGCTCCGGGGTCATTCAACGGGCGTGCTTAAATACAACACTATTCGTTTGTAACTGGTGATTTTGTGCATCAACTTCTAATACAAATTAACAGGCACCTCAGTTCTTTTGTTGTACCCACCCTGATGAATTTCACGGATCAGCAAATATCCCCCTATTAACTTTATTAGTCCTGACTAATACAGAATACAATGTCTACGAACCAAATTGTTTCTAAGCTGTTAAGCTGTATTAGTATTACAAGTCTAATAATATAACTAGTATATTAATATTAATCTCATTTCTGCCTTTAAAGATTTCAGAGAGTAATTTGCATATGGAAATGTCTTTATTGAGGCATTAACTTCTAACCCCAGTACAATTTCAAGGCTCCAGCTGAAAGGAAAATTATGCAAAATGAACATGTGCATCATCAGTACAAACGTGAGCACAGATGTGTACATTTACATTCATTAGCAGATTCTGGAGAGCTGAGGGAGAAGGAAGTCACCAAAGAGCTTCCTAGAAAATTGTACCTTGCCAGCTGAAAAATGTTAATGACCTTAACATTTGCATTAAACATTATAATAACAGCCTTAATGAGTAATGGGGACTGACTCTAAAAATGGTTAGTTCACCTGGAGAAGAATTAAACTTGTGCAATTTTTTTTTTTTTAAGTGTAAAACACTGGGGAAATCTCAAATGTGAAGTGCAAGATAACCACGCAATTACAACTGATGTTATGCTCAGCAGCTTAGCGTGTCTTGTTGACCTGATTGTTTTGAAGTGGCTTTCAAAGAGGGTCGAAGGTTTACTACTGGTGCGTAGCAAGGTGGTGATACACATTAAGAAGTACACAGTCACTCGAACAAAACTCCAAAGCCCCTGTAGCACAAGCGGGGGACAGCCTGTGTCCCAAAGCGCCGACACGAGTGCCAACTAGAGGTGGCTGGGAGGAAATAACACACCGCTCGCACGTTGCCAAACAGGACTTGCAGATCGTGTCTTATCCAGCAGTGCAAAATGTTGATTGCCCAGACAAAGCCAGTCACACAGAAGATGTTTAGTTGCATACGCTGCCCATGGGCCCAAACGGGTTTAGGTTGGGAGCCATACTCATTTACATATGTACAGGGTAACTACAACAAGGACATGGGATAGTTCTGCTCTAGTATAACTGGTATCTTTGTTCCTTCTCGGGATTGTTTTATGAGCAAAAAGAACTACAGATTAGTTTTCCAATTGTTTCACTTTATATTCCCCATCTTTAATAAATCCAGGATCCAGAATAACATCATTGACCTCTGATGTACTGTACTGTGAGAGATCCTGGCTAGAAGAAGACTTTAAGGCTGTCAATCCTTTCCTGGTTTTGGTCAAGTCTTGAACCTCATTTCTTCTTTTTTTCTTTTTTTTTTTCTTGTTTGTTTTCTGAATAAAAGCAGGAGCCATTACAAAGTAACTTCACAACAATACTACACACCTGTAGTCACAAAAGTAGCTACAAATGCTGTTGCAAACAGTCCAACAGTGGCAGTGGTTGCTATATCTTGTATTGCTATAGCACACAGTATGAAATGTCATCAATCAGGTTGTAATTAAGACTCAGCACCAAAAATATGCTTTCCATCTTTTCTGCCCTTTTCACCCCAAATGCAGCTTTACTGATAGCCTTTAGATGGTTTAAACACTGAGGAAAGGGATGTTTCCTCATTTAAAAAAATCATTTAAGGAAAAAGGCTTGCATATAGTATATTATTTTTTAGCACTTTTTCCTCTTTTATCCAGATTATCGGGCTTAAGCTGGCTCTAGCATCAATTACTTTTTCTGATATTAAGTACATTGAATTTCCTTTATTCAACATACTCTTACAATGGGGGGGGGGGGGTAGGGGAGCAGGGGCAGAGAGCAATAAGATGTTTTAGAACATTTGATTGTCTTAAATTATTGATTCCATCAAAGTTACTACATCATTACCACAATATCAGACATCTCTGTTTAGTAGCAGTATTCTGTTTGGACTTGCAAGAAATTTTTACTTTTTGTTTCTGAAATTCTTTTACTAGTCAGACCTAGAATGAAGTGATTAGCAGGTAACATACCTGTTACGTGCTCTTATATTTTCGTGAGTCTTCTCAGAATCAAACCCACAGAAAACACTTTTCTACAGCCCTGCAGTGGTCAGACAATTGAACTTGATGGTCATTATAGGTCCTTCCCAGTGAAATATTCTATTACATCAGAGAATCAAAACTAAAATAATTCCATATAAATAATTATACATTCAATATACGGTTGAACACTGCTGTTCATACAATAGAAAAAGAAGTTAGAATATACTTGAATATTTATCCCCCCTCAAAGTAAGGACAGAAGGGGGGGAGAAATCAAACACACTCCAGACAGCCTGATTTGCCTACTTCAAGTACTTTGGGTTTGAAGAACAAAGATTATATCCTTCCATTTTCTAGAATATGACAATGCTACATATTAACCATAAAAATACAGCATTCTATTGCTGGTATTCTGACTGATGTTGAAAACGTATGAATGATGAGGCTCTACAGGCTTAGAACATGTGAAAACATAACTATAGACACATGTACTGAGTAACTAAAGGTTAGAATGACCCCAATTCTAATTTATTTTGAAAATATGCATTGCCTGACTTTTTGTTCTTTCAACTTGACAGTTAACTAGGGTTTTTAGTGTGCATATTTCATTATAAAGACATCAATAATTCATTACATCTTTGGAAATTATGCTATTTTATTCCAATATAAAACAACAATTCTCATGCAAGCTTTACTGTAGATTTAATTGAATTCATCAGTTAACAGTATTCAATATGTTTCATGATATTAATTGAAGTGAGGAGATGTAATTTAACTCTTAGTGGTATGGCAGCAGAGGCTTAATTCAGAACTCTACAGAAGCACTTCGAGAATTTTTTACCTATGTCCACAATGAAGTCTGTACTTCACGTATTTCTTTATGCTGTATCACAAAGTACAGTCTCACAGGAGTGTTGTCAGTCATGCTCCTCAGCCCATGAGCTGATATTGACTCGACACAAAGAACAGTAAGAGAAAAAAAAAATGGGTTGTGCCAAAAGATTGTTTACTTAGCTCCCTTACCTTGTGCCATGTGAACGCGAGTAGTCTTTGCTTCAGCCAACACAGCCAAGCCTGGAAGACCATTATGGCAAGATCAGTTTAAAACCAATAGCGCTGGGACAAAGGTACTGTTTCCAGCATGGCAGGCCATCATCTTCATTTCCTGTTCATAGACTGGGCATTTTCCCCAAGGAAAGGAACTGCTAAAATGTCCAGGAACTCTTGCTTTTCCAAGTAAAAGCAAACCAAATTAATCAGTAGCTGCAGAGCATGTTCTGCCTGCAACTCGAGCAAGTGAAGAGTTCATAGAATAGCAGTGTCAGGAGTATTATGGCTAGTGGAGGACTTCAGGAGCACCTATTACTTCATATAAGCAGGACCGGGAGAGCTAAAGACTTACTAAACATACTCATTTTATGTAGTTTGAAAGCTTCCTTTTCTGTGGCTGCAAAAAAGTCTTTATGATTTGGCATTTAGAAATCCCAAGGAGAGAGTGGAAATGAATATTTTATTTGTTGTGTTTAAATAAGGGATAGTATTTTAAACTGACACGGACTATCATTTGTTCTAGCACCTCTCACAGTATCAAGTGGGATTAATGAGACATTAGATTTGAAATCTTAAGAAGGGGATTTATTTTTAGTTTATTTTTCCTATTCATTTTCAGTATTTACCATAGAGTTTTTCAGTTTTCAGCCAAAGGATTATTTGCAAACTGTTTACTCTGAGAGCTGTGCTTTATGATGCTGACCTAGTATCACTAGAAACATTTAAAAGTATTTCATATCAGTCTATCTTTTGGAGCTGAACTAAGAATGACAAATGTAGACTTCTGGGGGCTTGTAAACTCAAACATAATAATTAGGCCCAAAATCAAAAAGAAAAAGATTTTACATGTGCAAAAAAAGTAAATTTTTTTTGTTTTTAAAGAGCTATTCACTGAATACGCAAGATAGCAGAGTAGGCAAACAAAAAACATTCAGTTTGTCAGTTGAGAGGTTACATCAGTGAAGAAACCCTTCTTTCTTGCTCTGTTCTGAGAAGTTCCTACCTACTTGCAACCCGTTGCCTTCCACAAAGATCAGACTCCTCGCAGGGAACTCAGTAAGGCTGTTTGTTTAGCAAAGGGGCAGAAAAAGCCAACACAGCTGCGTGCAGTGAGATCACCACATTTATCTCATTGGGTCTGAATTCTCTTACTGGAGTCACCTCCCTTCTGTGCAATGTTTCCCAGATTTCAACAACCAAGTCAAACATAAAATTATTTGTAAAAAATACGAAATCCTTTAGTTATCCAATTACAGCTGAACATTTAACACAACACTGGGTTCCACAATAAAATGTATACATATTTTGGTGTGGCTATTCTTCCTAATGGACTGTTCAGTCCTCTAATCAATGTGATGAAAACCAGAGATGAAACTTAATACAAACTGAAAAGAATTTACTCAATTCCTCCTGATATCACAGCGTCAGTAATGAAGGTAACCAGAACAGTTTGGAAAACTCTCCAACATGTAGGTTGTCAGGCCTTCAGCCTTTGAATTCAAAGCTGGATGATTCTTTAAGAAGTATCCTTTTTATAATGCAAAGTTGTAAACCTTAAACCGGAACATGCCATGTATTTCTTCAATAGTTTTAACATCAGCTATAATAATGACTTTATGAAGTGTTTTGACTTTTTTTATCACATATCCATTTTTAATACTAGTAATGCAAATAAGCTTTTCCTTTAAAATTGCTGTTGAATAGATATGGGAAACTTTCCAAATAATAATAATAAAAAGGCTATTTAGAAGTACCTAAAATGCCATTAATTAATGGAATTTCATTATATAGTGAAGTCCAGAGCCTACTAAACATTAAAGTAAGATTGGAAAGGAATAAATACTGTAAAATATTTTAAATTACAGTTTTCAAGCTATTAGGATAGCTCAGATATTTCACCAGATGGTCTCAGTGAAAAAGTGATTTAAAAAAAATTCTTCATCACCTGTTGCTAAATGTTTTTCACTCTAGTGGGAAAGATTTTATACTCTAAGAAAATATGGATTTAACTTTGCAAAAGAAGGCACTGTTCTGCAAGCTGTGCCCAACTAATCCACATTTTATCAGTACATATAATATTCCAAAAGATGTTGGAAGACAGACTAGCACAATGGTTAACAGATTTACATACTAAAAAAGTTTTAACAGTCCAGGGACAGTAGTCTTTACCAGGTCTTTCTAGAAGCTACATTGATTTTTAATTTTGAACTTTTGCTCTAAAAATATGAGAGTAGTAAGAGTACTGAATTAATTCATTTTGTTAAATAAGTTTCTGAAGCTCCTGCAACCAACAACTTTTTATCTTTCTCTTTCTTTATATATATATATATATATAAATATATATAAACACACACACTTGATATACACACACATGTATTGCCATGATATGACAATGACTGAAAGTGTGGAAGTTACTCCCTTCCCAATCTTTGACACCTCAAGTATTTAACAACTCTGAGTCACCGTTTAGTGTCTAATACCCCCTTGTGGCTGCAAACACACAGATCAGATACAACTTTTTTTTTTCCCCAGCAAAAGCTATTAATTACAAGGAATAAAAAAAAATTAGTATGAATCCTGAACAGAAATGGAGCCCCGTTCATAAATAACAGATGGGAAGTGGAACAATTAATCTTAAAGTACAGCCTGTGTTTAGAAGAAAAGGAAGTACAGAAAGTGACTGACAGCAGAATTGGAGAACTAGAATTTCATTGTTTTCCAACATGAAAATTAATATTCTTCACAAGTTATTTTCAAAAATCTGGAATTGCAACCTGTGTTATACGGAAAGCCCAAAAAGTTGGATACCAAAAAATAAAAATGTGAGCAACCTATCTCTCTGAAGTGGAGGACTGCCTGAAGTGCTGCTGCCCTAAGAAAAGCTTACCAGAGTAAGTGGCAGCAGCACTGGCACCTCTTGGGTTAAAACATTTTGTCTGAGGCTCAATACAGGATTCAGGTGCTGTGTTGTGGAAGTAGAAATCACATTTATCTCTTCCTACCTGAAATGCAACGATGGTGCTCCATTTCCACTTTTCTTTCTGAAAATGAAATTTAAGACTAGATGTTGAAGTTTTCATTACCTGGATGGATAATACCTTGCCCTCCCTCAGCTCAGCTTTGGAAGAAGTTGATTATGGTCATCTGACTATTTTTGACAACAAGTAGGCTAGAGTGACTTTTTTCCTCATTAATTCTCGAGGAATAAAATAACTGAATTCAAAAATGCCATTAAGATCATGACAATTTAGAGAAGACAAAGAACATTTTGGCATTATACCAAATAACACATTCTAATGAAATGGGTGTTGTAGGTTTACAAACTATACTTTCTAGTAATATTTTAATTTTAATTTAAGTGTTTTTAGTTTTAAGACTTAAGAAGAATATAGCAACATAAAAACCCAAACAAAATCAGGAAACCAAACCAAATTTGATGAATTCTGTGGCTCTTTAAAACAAAAAACCCCAACACCTCTCCCAGCCCATCATATACCTGGTACTCAACTCCCACCACAGAAAACAACTCCATATTGACTACAGGCTACAAGTGAAATAAAGTATCCATACTTCTGACCCCACCTCACCTGAGTACATCATCAATCATATTTCAAAACATGGGGTTTTTAGAAGGTGATGGGTGACCTCACCAAGCTTGAGCTTCATCAGTTCAACTCAAGCTGGTTTTAGTACCAGCAATTCTGTTTTTACCTGCAACAAGTGCTATTGGCAGCAGCAGACAACACGAGAAGACTCTAAATACTTCAGAGAACTATGTAACTTGGGTTGATGCCTGAGACAATTTACCCACGGATGCCTTTCCTAGCCATTATCATTGCTACCCCACTGTCCTTTCCTTCTCCCCAGCTCACAAGCACACTGGAAAGCAAATCAACATAATGCATTTACAAGGGAGGACTCGGTCTCAACAGCTGGAGTCTGGAGGGATGAATGGGTCAAAAAAGGCCTAAAAAGCAAGAAAACTTGTCAGCTTGCAATAGTGTCTCCCCCAGTTATCCATTTCTAGTCACTGAGTTACCCCTCTATTAGTATTGAAAATTTAGTACTAATGCTAAAGTTACTGGTCACTATTCTTGAATCACACAGCAGTTCCATGTCTGCCAGACATGGTACAAATACTGTATATGCTGTCACACATACACACACAGAGGGCAAATTCCTAGCACAACGGAAGATAAAATGCATAATTTCCCATTCCCCCTTTTTATGCCACCCCTAAATTAACAGACTAATTTTTTTGAAGAAGAATTCAAGTGAAATAAGTGTGAGAATACTTCCAGGAAGGGGTGCATTTAACAGTGGCACATACCGGTGCACATGACTAACAATTCACATCCTGTTATAACCACTGTGAACACTGAGGGTAACCACACAGGTGGTATCTTTATTTCACAAGATTAAAGATACAGTACAAAATGAATCTGTACATCTTTCTATTAACAGAATTTGTTTACACAATTATATTACATTTGACCAGCCTTTATACTGATTTTAAATACAAAATAAATTTACAAAACTCCTACAAGACCCTTTAAAGAACTGCAGCTGATAAAAACAAAGGGTTCCCCCAATAGTCCCTATTTGCCATATGTATTTGCAGTAGTTCAAATCAAACTAAATCTTTTCAATTTAATATTCTCTGAAACAAAAATAGAATTTCAGTTTATTGTTGCCTATGTAAAAAGAAAGCAACTTGCAAAGGTGAATGTGATCCCCCTTTATAGGCCAAAACTAGCATATAATAGGTGGAAATTAGATAATGCATAGTCTTAAAAAGTCCTTTCAAAAGCCACATTTTAATGTTCTTCTCCAAAGAGAATAACATTTGATAGATTCTATGTTGGTTTGCCTTTTTTTTTTTTTCTAAGAGCAGCTGACTTATGGAAGATGACTAAAAAGTGAGTAAAACTGTCTCATAAGTTTCATGAGGATGTTTGTATCAAAGGTTTTACCTTCTATTACATTGTCCCATTATATTTATATTGTGATGGACCATATAAAGCAAAGAAAAGTTATTTCAACAGACAGCTCTGGGGTAAGTTTCAACAGAGTGATGTACTAGAATCCTGTTTTCTCAGCAATTCAGCATTTCTTTCAACCAGCAAGAACAGATAGTGTCTTTGATTAATAATTTGAGACACAGAATAATGTGTCCCTCCATATTTTCCCACAGTTTTCCTACATATACAAATCCCACCAACACTTACGGCTCCGTAGTTCCATTCTCTGAGCATGGAAAGAAGAGTATGTGTCTGGGAAGGTCAAATAGGCAGGCTCTGGCCTATGTTACTACACACAAAGAATACAACTTTTCCATTCAAACCACGCTGCACACCCAGAAAGGCTTCTCTTAAATCAAGTTTCCATTCTAAAATACTCCTGCATATAAACTGTAAGACAACCTGTGTGCTACCAAAAGGGAAAAGTACTTCACTGCAGTAAACTGAGCAGTCCAGCTCCTTTAGGAAATAGATGCTTGATTAACTGAGTGCACAAGATATATATTGCTAGTAAGAGTTAAATATACCTCCCTCAAAATGCAAGTTTCAGAGCAGAGTAGCAAGGGATTGTCACAAAAACTTAAGCCGTGGTGTAGATAACCGATTTAGAAAGCTTATTCATTTCTTTAATCCCTGAGTTGACTCACCATTACTTATGGTAAGTACCTTTTTTCTTCTACCACTGCATCCAAATGAATGTCATCTGAAAAAGTCAGTGGTAGTAATTTGGTAGAAGGGAAAAAAGCAGGAGAAAGACTTCCTTATTGCTCCTTCAAAAAGCAGTTCTTTAAAGTGAAGTAACTCGCTGATCTTCAATCATTTTCTTCTGCTGATTTCTTCGGATGTAAAAATGTATCAAATTCAGTGAAAGCCATCTATAAGACTGTCACATAGCAGCAGTGATGAGAGATTCTCATGCAAATAGGATAGAGCTTCTAGAATTTAGTTCTAATAGATCAAACAATCAAAACATTTTAATTATGCAGTAATAAAATTATTAAACATCCTAAGAGGCCAATACCAATCAACCAATGGTATTTAACTGAAAAACATTTTCCATATAATCCTTAATTTATTCATGCCAAGCTAAAAAGAGCTATTAAGTGACAGAGGCAAAAATACTTCAGAAGGAGTGTTCAGAAGCCATGGATGTCTTAGAAATGCAGCTGGGGAGTGCTGTACATTTTAGACATGACATATAAGTTCAATACTGTCCCATCTGCTAATTATGATTAAGACTGAACAAGACATTCCTCTACCATATGCTGCAAACCTCCACACTAACACGAAAGATTTGTCTTCACATAACCAGCTTAAGCATTTTGAAGTACTGAATTCTACTTAGTACCTTTAATACTATCCATGACATTTCCATTCACAAAAGGATGGATTGCTTATCTTCTATTCCAAACTACAGATCTACTGTGCAGCAGTCTCCTTACAAATGTATCAAGTATGAAACCATACCAAAATCTCAATTCGAAATAAAATGTATTGATATGTTGTTGCCAATCCGCTGGAAAAATATTTCCACGAAAGGAAGCCTAACCTTTCAACACAACAGCTTTTGTCAGAAAGCAGCTAAAGCCTCCTCACTTGTATTTCATTCAGCTTTGAGACTACTTCTCAGAGGGTTTAATGCTAGTATAGAAGCAAATATTTAACTGCTATTGGTAAATAAGAACAGACACTTCTGCATTTCGTGCTTCTAAACTGCTCAGCCACTGCTTCCCACCCCCAATCCCGGAAATTATAGTTCAGTGAAAATTGTTACTAAATGAAGATTCCTCTTGCAATCTTAAATCATCAGTTCACAGGTCATATTCTTTACACAAATTAAAAGGCCTTTACACTGACCTGGTGACATCAAGAAGCTATAAACCTAGTCTTCTTTCTCTTTGGATTTTCTTGTTACAAGGGGTCCTCAAGATGGCCCAGCCAGAGACATTATTGTGACTTTCTCATGTATATCAGGTATAAAAGAGATTGGCAACAGCCAGAGAATGCTGTAGCTTTGGAGTAGCATCACTGGCATAAAGCCCATGCCCTTTTGTAGAGAGTATGCATTTTTGTGGCCTTTTTTTGTAGATGCATTAAGCAGATGCATGCATGAGATACACATATATCTTTCTTGCAGTGCAAATCACTAACAGGATTGTTGAAAATTAAATACAGAACTTTCAACTCTAAAAACAAACAAAAAAGTCAGCTAACTCACTGAGATTTCTTGTTCTGTCCTTTCTTCAGTGTCTGTAATAATACTGGTATTTTCTGTAATCTAGACTCAGCCTTCTTGTAAGGGCAAATTTACATAACTTAGGAACACTACTAATTTGGTTTTATGTTGTAAAATATTGCAAAATACACAGGCTCCTGAAGTTTTAGAAGTATGTGAGATCTGGGCACTGTGGGGACAGTTTTCAGCTGATGAGTTTTACAGATTCCAATCTGTCCCAATCCGCCTCATGGGCTACATACTGTCTGCTGAGAACTGTCTAGTCTAAGGGGAAAGACGAAAATACTCAAAACAAAAAAGCACAAATGGAGAGTGGCATGTTTGCTGGCTTAGATCATTGAAAAACTCTAACTATGTTAAACTATCCAAGACAGCATAAAAGACCAAAGTGTAAGAAATACGACAAAGTAAAGAAATAAGGACTATAGAAATACTTGGGATGCAGATCAGAATATAAGTTCATGACAGCTCCAGTCTTTTTAGAGTTTGACTATAGTTCAGCTTCTTGGACTTAAATTGGCCATAAAATTATTTATTATTACTTTTATAAAGGGCAACTGCTATCAAGCAGGCAAAAATCTTCCACTGCTAGCTCTCTGTCTCTTAGGAGATGAAAAGGACTCTGAATAAAGAGGAACTAGATACAGCAGGCAACATTTTTGTAGTAGCACTCTTGTGTTTCCACGAAAAAAGCAATAGTGTTATTCCATTGGCACTGAAATAACATTCAAATCAGTTTCAAAATAATTTTCTTATCCCTGAAAAAAGGCATCACTCTAAGCAGCTTTCAAACATTTTTTTTTAAACTTTTTTGCGCCTCTTTTGGGGGAGGGACTGTTGATCCAAAGTCCTAAATCACAATGAAAATTGTTCCTTTTGGAAAAATCCAGTTCTTTCACTGAGGCTTTTGTTGCTATTGCGGTGGTTGATGCTCTGGTGGTGGTTCTTGTTGAGGCACAGCTGGCCGCAGTCCTGCTGGTCTGGGAATCGCTTGGTGCTGCCTTTGTCTGTAAGCTATAATTGTTCCCAGAAGCAAGGCGATGATAGTCATAAGGTAGAGGTCCCACTCAGGCCCCAGTAGCTGGTCCATATCAATATGTGAGAATACCTCCCTCATCTAAGAAAGAAGAAGCCCACATCATCATGTCAAAGAACAGGAATGGGAAGCAATTAAATTTGACTTGTAACATTTTTCAGGTACAAGTACCAGTTTTAAAACTTCAATAGCTCTTTTCCTCTCTGAAAACACAGTATCACGTCAGTGACAATCTTAACTTCCAGGAACTCAAACACCAATAAGACTAAGAGCCATGCTATATAGGATGAGCTATTCTATTTTGTGTTCTAGAGATGAAAGCTTTCAATATGTAGCTTTGTGGCTTTGACGTGAATGACACACCATTAAGCCTCAGGACACCCGGGTGGTACAATGCTCAGGTGAGGTACAGGGAAACTAAAGTGACTTACTGCTAGTTTTGACTGAAGTGCCTCTTTATCAGACCCCATTTGCATAAGCATTAGCCAACATACACTTTATGCTTCACTACTATATCTGATGATACCACAAAGTCACTACCAATTTAAATCTGCATCAGCAGACTTAAAACTTGGAAAAGCTGTGTTCTGCATACTAGCTTTTGTGAGAGCTACATGGGTCTCAAGACTGCATTTTGTCAAACTTAGCTGAATTGCCTGAAACTGCCATAATGTCTGAATTTATTAAGTAATCCAAAAAGGCAGTAAGATGTCAGACTACGGAGAAATATTTCAGACACTACATGGAAAGAATTCACCTTCTCCAAGCAAATATTTTTTTCCAGGGCTATCACTTAAGCAGAAACTCTGCACATCATCAGCTAAACTATCTAATACAAATAACATTTTTTCCCTCATAGAGATCAAACAGAACTCTAGTGAGGTCATTACAACTGAATATAAAATAGCACAAAAATTAGGGGTACAAAAAATATTTCTCTTTTCCTGAACAGCAATTATGTCAGGTAAATCTGCTTAACTTTGATAGCAGATGGTCATGGATAAGAACAGTCAAACAGGTTTGGGAAATTCTCTTCAAGGAGAGAGCAGCACAGAAGAAAACTGGCCGTGCATGTTTCAATTTCACACAGTTACATAAATAAGAATTAGGAATATCATCTTCAGTTACATTCTTCATATCCAACAACAAAAAACACATCTCTCCGAAGTTTACAGAAGGCTTGAGTAAGACTTCTACTTAAGTAAGATTACAGCTCAAGCTTTTTTCTAAAAATGGAAAACACATTTGCTGTTTTCTTTTAATTCTGCACTACTTACATTGATTTCTCGTACATACTGCAAGGAATAAATCACTCCAAGCTTGCAAAGTGCTAGGAAGACTGGAACCTGAGCATCTGGGCTTGCTTCAGCTGCCATGTCATAAAATCGCTTTGCAAGATGAATATCCTAAAGTTAAGAAAATTCAAAGCTCAGTTTTGAAGAACTTGAAAAATTAACCATTTTTTTTTTTTAATAAGGGATGTTTACCTTTGAATAGACAAGTAAAAGGAAGCTTAAATGTGAGGATGAAGCTATTGTAACTCATACCAGAATTGAAGCTCAGAGATTAGTAATAACGTATTCAATCTATTCACTGTAAACAAGGGCAAATATTTAAGTAACCCTACTACACTCTAACATCTACAACACCACACCAGACATGAAAGACTGAGAAAACCCAAGTCCCACAGGAGTATGCAGCAGCATTTCCTCTCAGTTATACTACAGTATGTCTGCTGCATAGTGCAGCCTCTAACCATTTCTGCACATACACACAAATTAGATTTTACTCCTTATCCAAAATGCACACAACTTGCATTAGTGAGGGCAGCAAAAGCATGAGCACAAACAGAGAGCAACTTTAGGAAGAGCTTAAATTAGTGTTCTCTTCTGTGGCAGTTGAAACAAGGTGGTGACTGTAACAGGAACAGAAGATACATGTAACTGAATAGTTTAACTTTCTGTGTTTGGTGTTTTTTTGGCTCTGCTTCAGACACATACTAGGCAATGTTAGGATACCCGGATACAAACTGTCTATGTTCACCCACTACTGTGAAGGACAGGCCTGTGGAAGACTCACCTCTGAAAGTGTTCTAAGTTGGACACATAAAGCAAGAGAAATCTCCAGGACTTGATGCCACATGTTCATTTTATAATTTTATCCTGATTGTGATTACGATAAAGATTTTCTGCTCATTGATAAAGCAAAGCTTAATTCCATAACACTTGTGGAAATCATAGTATGAAAATTCACACATAACGTGAATGTGATGCAGTAATTCATGTTTAGTATTTTAATTCAATAGAACAACTCATTGGGCCTGGAGAGTCTATCTTACGTATAACTACTTAAAAGAGCTTCCTTATCTCCTTTGTACTGTGGTAGTAGTGGTGGTGTAAAAGCAGATCCTAAATTATGGCTCATTTTCATTTCTGCTTATGCACTTAGTTATTCACTTCTACTTGACAGAAAAGTGACAACTGTAGAAGCCTGAGCTATAAGCACACAAATAGCACTGAAACACCATGCCAAATCTTAAGAGAAGACTGTAAGAAAATTAACTCATTTTTGAGCAGTATATGTAATCAGTCTTCATTTTGACATGTAGCCTCAGGCATCGGACAACATTAAATCTTCGAAGAGTGTCTGGGTGTACATGTGTGAGATTTCTGAACAGGCTTAATATTTGGCATTGAACCTGGTACAAGTTTGAAAACCATCTACGTACAGGAAGCGTAGCATAAAATCCTATATGTAAGAAAGACTAGTTTTTCAATAAGAGAGAATAAGGCAAAAGCTGTTTGGTGAAAAAAGGCAACTCAAAACCACATTAAGAAATACCATATTTATACAGGATCATCCAGAACTAACAGTGGCCTAAATTCAAGTTGTGCAGGCCACCTTACTGCAACATCCTCCCTACCTCTGGAGTGTTTGCAATCTTAATGACATGGATATGGGTGAGGGGAGATTTAAAGTACACATCCCTTTCTTCAAAACACTAAATCCCCAATTTTGTTAGATACAATTGTGCTAAAATGTTTATATGTTCCTTCCAGAGGCCTCCAGTGGAAGAAGACTTCAGCGGTAGACATCCTGCTACATCAGGAGACACGATTTTAACTCTCAGTCATTACAGCTCTGCTCAAAATTCAGCCATTTCCATTCTGGGAAAGGAAAGTCAAATATTCTTCTGCTTCATGCAAAACTCAGTCTTAGCCTTTTTCAGAATATCCTAGCCCAGTCCTAGCCTTATCTAGTCAGTCCATTCTCTCACCTTACAGTTGTAAAGTTTTAGAACACAGCAAACAAAGACATTGCATATCCAAAACTATTAAGACTGGTTTTATACATGTAATTTCCTTGCTTAGACATTCTCAGTGCTCCTTTCCCATACTTATACTAACTATCCCTATTTCTCTTGCAGTTCAACTCTTCATTCCACAGTGGATCTGTAGGAGAGAAAACTATTATTCCTCTGCATAAAGCAAAGCTATATATGCTCATCACAAGCCCCTGTGCATTCATTTCAGCTCTGTGTGTAGCCATCTTCGCTTCAGGTTTGAGAATACTCTGTGCAAATGACAGCATTAGGACTCATTTTTCTCATTATGCTGAACATGAGGTAATAACATTTTCAAAGTTTTTATTACTTGCTCTAAATTGGGTTGCATTCAAGGTAGAAACAAAATACAAAAGTCCATGTCTAAAAAGATTTTTTTAAAAAGACAACCTCCAACTTTAGCACAGTTGCTTTTAGTTGCTGGCTAATTTTCAGAAGTTAACTCTACTTTTGAGGGCTCAGTTAAAAAGAGAAAACAGTCCTAAAATAAAATTTGAAAATAAACTTCAGGAAGAATGTAGTATATTGTATCGCCACTTCTACATCTAGATTATTAAGCATTTTTCAAATGTTGATTGCTTGCTGCTGCCAAAGTAACAATATTGACCTAAGACTTACTCTTCATTGTTCTGACTTTTGCCAAGAATTTAGGGGAAAAGAAGCAAAACCTGGTCTTTTAATAGACCAACGGAATAATTAAAAGGTGCACACCTAGACAAAAGCCAAAGGTTGAAGCTTACTGAAAATAAGGAAAATTAAGCCATTTCTTACACTTTCAGGTCAAATTACTACTAAATTTGTACATTAATTGCATGAAATCATCATTCCTTAAGGTAAAGTAGGCTGCTCAAAATTAGTATGCAATTGCTAATTACATTATTTTGACACATACAGAAACATGTTGCTCTGGATTCCGTAAGCTAATTAACTCATATAATACACCACAGGCTTCCCAGGAAAACAGATACACTGTTTTCTTTGGGCAATGTAGCTGCCTGACTTGAAAAACCGCAGCTAAAAATCACATTGTTGGTGCTGCTTATGGTTTGTTACCTTGTTTTCAAAATGTCATGATACAGGAAACAATTTACCCAGTGTTTTAGAGGATGAGAATAATCCTGTGCTAAAATACTTTTAGGCTGGAGTTGATTTGCATTCATTTCACTACATTTCAAAGTCTTGAAAGCATTACTCAGGCATATGGCACTCTTTTTGCCAATATTTACAATTTTGGGCTAGTGTTTTTCCCCGTCTACATACCATTTCCTCACATAGTTAAGTGTGAAGTGGATATACTCATCCATTTCCCATTGGTGAATGTATTGGGAGACATACTAATTCCCACTAAGTGGTTATATAGTAACCAAAGCCCAGTAGTGGTTAGGGACTTAATCTAATATTGGTAAATGTACTCTAATGAAGCAGACTATCAGGGTACATCTTACTCACCTGCTTGATGCCCAGTCCCTTCTCATGCATGTAGCCCAGATTAAACATTGCTTGAGCACTGTGCTGCTGTTCTGATGCCAGCCGATAGTGAATAAATGCAGTTTCATAGTCAACATCAGTACCAAACCCATAAAAATGGTAATCTCCAAGTTTAATTCTTGCAACAGTATATCCTATAAATCAAAAAACAACAAAAAAAGATAAAATAGCTAGGCAAAGAAACACTTTTGGTTTCCTATGAAGATGCAATAGGGGCTTTAGTATTACTTTCCACAGTTTGCATAAACTGTTTATCTTTTCCCCTTCTCACATAAACAGCTCTTTTTTTTTAATTAGGTTTAGCTAAACAAAACACAACCAATTTCTATTTGCAGATAACACCTTTTCCTAGTAATCCTACCAACATTTTTATTGCCATTAAGTAGTATCAGCTGAAAAGCCATAATGTTGTTCAGTTATAGTCACTTATTACAGAAAAACTTTTTGTTTGCTACATGACCATTAAAGGCTTCAACTTTGTTTTTAAAACAGAGTCACTGAAAACTTTAAACACAGTGCCACATCATCATTTGATAACTGAATACTTAACCATTCCATTCTCTTAACTTCTTAACTTTCTGCTAAAAGCCATGAAACTCTAAAAATTAGGCTCCATTTGCATGATACACTTAATCTCTGACATGAAAAACTAGTAGACAGACAGCAGTGCAACAGATGCACTCACATGAAAACTCGAGACCTCAAGATATTTAATCATTTAGTTCAGTTTTGCTTATTTTAGGATAGGATCACAAGCACCACAGTTTAAACTTGTGTTGCTTGGACATCAAGACTGCATTCATTACTAAACTTTGCTTACTTTGAATAAGAAACTGTGTTTCTTAGAAATGATGACAAGTAACAAAGTACTCTTTAGGATTTTGCATCTCTTTTTCTTTCCAAGTAGGTATTTTTCGAAAAGTCAGTGTAAACATTCTTAATGCTGTTTAACACTGCTCTATAATTTCATATGGAATGGCAAAAGAAACATATATTTGTGTTTTAGTACTTTTAATCTTCAGAATCACAGAAAGGCTCCAACCTGCAATCATACTGCAATGACACTAAAGCTGACAATGGAGCAAAAACACCAACTACACTATGCGGAATACAACTTTTGTTGAACAGAAGGAGGTAAGCTTTTCCTCCTTCCATGTTTTTATAAAAAAACATGAAATCAGACATCAATGACTCTACTAAACTTTCCTGTCTCACCATTTGGGAGGCACTCTGGCCATCGCACTCCCCCCACCACAGATTGTTAGGGTCGGGACCGTAGCCCCTTTGCAGTGGCCAGTTCCCTGCCTGACTCCCTATTCATGCCACTCTCCCACAGCCAGACAAGCTTTCCTTACTGGCTCAACTCCAGGTTTCCCAAAACAGAGTCTCAGATGTCTGAATCCTTTAAACAATTTAATAAGGGCACAGTAACACAAAAAGCAGCTCTGGTCCTCCAGAAGGAACCCTGAATAAAGAATGTATTCCTCAACATAAACTGATTGGAATTGTGAGGTACAGACATACCTTGAGAAGCTGCTCTATTCCAGTGAAGCAAAGCTCGAGGATAGGTTTCATTTTCTCCTACTATGCTAGCTTCTTCTAGAGAAGAAATAATTCAGTTAAATAGGATCATGGTATATGAACACACAACCACAAAATAACCCTCATGCTTATAATTCAGTCTGCTGAAATAAATTAAAAACTTGAAGCAATCTGTGTTAGAGCATAAACAAGATTAATCTGAAATTTATAAAAATGCCTTTCATTCATATGGCCTTTCCATTTATCTGCCCACACAAGAGCTAGGAACAAACGATATAATTTCATCTATGGCTTACCACGTGCCTCTCCCATTCCTGTTGATACATACTTGAGGAATGACAGAAGACGCAAGTCTCAAGAGCACATAATTTGCACTTTGAAAAAGCTGCACTCAAATACAAGGCTAAAGTACAATCTATTTTAGTTTGGCCATCTAAAACCCAGGACTAGTCAGTAAAACAAAGGCTTAAACTCATTACCCAGCCATAGACTGCATGTTTTACACAGCAGTGCTTCTGCTACTTCAGAAGTTGTCCATGTCCTAATTTGAGCTGTCCTGAACTATCAGAGTTCAGACAGTTCAAAGGATTTAGAACGTTAACCTCTACTGTAATTATGGTTTCAGCTGTACTATCTCACAGTTGACACACAGATTTTCTGTATAAAGTGTAGTAAATAATTTTAAGTCAATCTCCAGTTGAGATGCAGATATATCTGAGTAATGACAATCAGAGTTTTAACCCAGGGAAAAATGCTATTTCTTTGCAGTAATGCACTCCCAGCCAAGACTGTCATAACTGTAGATGATTCCCTCAGGTACCTTTGAAAAATATTACCTGAAAATGAAGCTGTTAGGTTAGTGTATCAGCCACCAATAGCTTTCTATATAAGATGTAAAGCTGGTAATGATACCTAGATTTGATATTGAGAAAGTTTAAAATACTGGGTCTTGCAGTTTCTAGAAAGAATTGTCACTTGTACTTCCACTGATTCTCTAGGACTTCAAACTTTAATAAAACCAAGTTCTAGACATCTAGTTCCAGTAAGAGACATGGGACAAGTTTTTTTCAAATCTAACAGAACCAACCGTCCAGCTCTTTATCCCTGCTACACGGGCAGTATGAGTAAAGTTACAAAAAAAGAAAGTGCTGAAAAAAGATTTAAGAGAAAGAACAAAGAACACTGAGACTTTTATGCATAGTGCAGGCCAAAGGTAAATCTAATGCAATTCCTACTTTTAAGGATGTGTTTAGGAAGTCCAGGGAAGAGAATATTCAGCACTGTGCAAGTTTCTAAAGATTCTCTCCCTATGCCATTTTAAAATCCCTAAGTCAGAAATTAAGTGTATTCTAATTTTTAGGCCAGAAAGTCATCCTTAGAGTTGAAAATGAAAACTGACTGCTTTCCAGTGTGAAGAGTTGGAAAGAAGACAAGAGTTTCACTGAAGTTCTAACTGAACAAGAGCTATGTAACTGTAGCTTCAAGCATTCTAGTGTTCTACTAAATGGGTTACTGCAGACCAACTCAAAAAAACCTTTTACAGTACAAATTCAGATCCTTACTCTGATCAAGTATGAAAGCAGCATTGCTTTGAGCAACTTCGTAGCCTTGTTCTGCCAGAAGAAGATACTGAACCACCGCAGAATTTGAATCACCATCTTTGTAGCTGTTGTAGGCAGTCATCAGTCTTTCAGACCAACGCCCCCGTTCACATACATTCTTAAACAACTGCGGAGGAAAAAGGAAGGGCGAAGATACTGTCAGGAACTTCAAAAATTTAGGTTTTGCAAAAAGTAAAGCTTTAACATTCTGATGACTGTTCAAAATATTTATATTTCACAGGAAAAACGTGATAGACAAACTCAGCTGCTTCAGACAGGCTTACTTTAAGGTACAAGTTACTAACAAATACAAGTCAGGATTCAAATGCTTACTCAGAATTATTCTTTAATATGTTAGCTTTTTTGTTACATTTAAATTCAGGTCTAAATGAAGAATCTGGTACCTATAAAATACTGATGCTTGCTTTGTATTACATTCTTTGGATTTTCTTTGAAGTTAATAAAGCAAATACAAACCTGACACATCAACATAAATAAAGACTTTTCTCATGAAATACAAAGGAGTCTGCTAATGTATCACTTTGCTTTTTGATACTCTTAACTCTACAGTCACTGGTGGAATTTAGCTAAGAAAAATGTCCTATATAAACTGATGTGGTTATAGCCAATCTTTTGCAAATCAGTATTATTTGACCTTTACAAATTTATTTTACCTTACCTCAACAGCAGTGTGGCAGGATCGCATCACTCCAGTGCCAGTAGCATGCATCTGAGCCAGGTTATAAAAAGCCAGAATGTGGCCACCCTGGGAGGCCAAGTTAAAATATTTCAAAGCTTGTTTATAGTCTTTCTTGACTCCAATGCCATCTAAGAGAAAGAATATGTCATTGCTATTTATTTCTCTTGAAAAGCAGAGTTGTATGAAATACAGTACTTACTCTTTAAAATTACTCAAGAAAAGCATTGTGAAAGTGTTAGGAAAAGGTAGAAGAAATACAAATTCAATGCAGTAAGCCCATTCTACATGCAGTATGTGCACACTTGTAATGCCACCTAGTGAACAGTGACTGAAAAGGCAGGTACTTAGACCTCGTAAATCGTTTTGATACCACTTACTGTAATACATGGAACCTAGCTGAAGTTGTCCATCAACCCATCCCTGTTCTGCAGCCTTCTGGAAATACTTCAGTGCTAGCTCATAGTTCTGCAGGAAGATATGGTCCAGTCATTAAAGCCTGGCAATACATCACAGTTTAAGAGAGAAAATATGCATGTGCACGTGTGTAGGGACTGATCTATATTACAGAAAAATTACAGCAAGATGTTCTAGTGAAAATATTCACCTGGTCGAAATTTGGAAACAAAAAATGAAACAGACTACAATGACATAAGCATGTCTTAAAGTCTGTAGCTATCTCAAAGCTGGCATCCACATACAGCATTGCTATGAACAGTTACGTTTAACAAAACAGAAGCTCTGCTCTGTTTCTAGAACAATTATTTCATTTATTTCCCCAACTTTGGGCTAATTTAACTTTTGACTATCTGTTTGCATAGCTAAATATAAAACATTTGACAAGAAACCTTGTGGGAAATGCAATAAAGCAAATGAACTAATTAAAAGTTTCAAAGTGTTCCTCCACTCCCACAAGAGACACAAAATGGGGACAGTTAGTATTTATTTCACAAGAAAATTAGAGACAAGTTCAAATCTCCTGCCAAAATGTACACCGTTATGCATTTCTAATAACTTAAGCAACATTTTCAAACTTATGAGAGGGAACTTAGCATGCTTTGTAGCTGCTAATTCCATAGTGTATTTTTTTTTTATATTACAGATTTCCTCAAGGAGTTTTCAGTGTAACAGAAATCTTCACAATTAAGCCTTCTACAGCATTTCCCTCCAGAGAAAAAGTTTGTTGACAACAAAAAGTCACACAATCACCTATGATCAGAAAGATGAGTGTCAAAAGCTTACCACTGGAACGCCTCTTCCATAGAGGTAAGCCATTCCTAGTCCACTCTGTCCAACTGGATTACCCTGAAAACACAGAAAAACACTTCTGCAAAGAAAGGCAAAACCTACAGCTGACATCTTTCAAAACTGGTATGTTTTAAACATCACTAAAACATATAAGCACTCAAGATAGATTTGTCTTGTATCTCTGCTCCTAGTAACAGTTATTTAGGAAGGAAATAGCATCTATGGTAAACTTTATTCAATAACTACAGATGATTGACAGGGAAAAAAAATTCAGTACTACTTATGAAAGTCTACTGTGCACTTTTACAGTGTCACACAAGATGCAGAACTCATACCCATAAGAACCACGAAGGCAATTATCTTGCAACAGTCCCTTTAAAACTTAATATACTGTTTCATGTGCTAAGCGTTTATTTTAATATTAATAAACATTATTATTAATAATTATTAATAGTCAGAATCAAATATATCATAATTAATTATAATTAAGTAGTGTATAATTAATTATAATAATAGCATATTAATAAATATTATCTGTTTACAAAAAATAAGCAAAAAAAATCATATCAGTGCACTGTAAATTTCTGCAACAACTTCAGATTAACAGAAACGAGAATTTCCCAGAATTTCAGACTATTCAGGAGACAATATTTCATACTGATGTAGTAGACTCTACTCATAAAAGTTAGACTCCTTATGCCAAACATAGCTTCATGAAGCACTATGGCCAGAACTGGAGGTGGTTTTTGACATCTTAGACAAGCAAGGTCTAATTATGGGCTAATCTGGGAGTAGGCGTGCACACATGGAAGGGCACATAAAGAAGCATTTGCAGCATTTCGAAACTAATCAACTTCTTAGTGTGCATGCTGTATTTCTAGCTTACAGATAATCATACCATATCAGCAGCTTTCTTGAAATACTGAAGAGCTGTTTCATTGCTCTGAGGTACAACATCACTTCCTTCTGAGTACATCTGAAAGGGAAAAGCATTATTGAAGAACAGCTGAAGAAATCAATTTAGCATGAAGATCATGAAGCATCTTCACCTTGCATATGAGAGGGAGTCTATTGCACTTACAATATTCTAACTACTGCATTACTGAATCATCATTAAAGAACTTGGCCAGAAGCAGAAAATACATCTCTCTGCTATAAAATTTAGATTCAGAGGATTTAACTTTCTAATGGAGAATGAACTGCCCATAAAATTAAACAGTTTTCATGGTAATATCCCTCATTTTCAATTTCTACTAATATGCAGTGAAGAACACAATCAGGTAAAAATCTTGAGAGCAGTGGAAGTCTAACGATATTGGCAGTGAAAATACTTTGTGAAAGCGAAGTAAAAATTGGTTACTAAACAGTTCATTTCATTAGACACAAAACACTCAAGCAGTAGAGAAAGCAGGAACTGCATTTTCCTCTGTCAGGTGCCTTGAACAGCACATTATACTATTTTCTGCAGGCTCTAAGGACATGAATTTTGCATTATCTACTGCAGGGACAGCCTGAAAAAGATGAGGTAGAGCTAGTGCTTACTGCAGCCTAACCTTAGAGAGTATTCAAATGGAGTAATAAGCATTTAGCTCCTCACAGGCTGAAGGTAGTCTGCAACCCAGATCTCAGACCAGTAACCTAAATACTTTTCTAAGCAGTAACACATTATCATCACCACAGGCAGCTAGCCAATCACGTTTTAGATTACAAATCATATAATGGCCTGGGTTAAAGATCGTCTAGTTCCAACTCCCATGCCATGGGATGTTAGTCACTAGATCAGGTTGCTCAGGGCCCCATCCAACCTGGCCTTGAACACTTCCAAGGATGGGACATACACAACTTCTCTGCGCAACCTGTTCCAGTGCCTCATCATTCCTTGAATAAAGAACTGCCTAATATCTAATGCAAACCTCTCCTCATTTACTTTAAAACCATTCCCCCTTGTCCTATCACAATCTATCTTGCAAAACGTCACTCTCCCTCTTTTTTATAAGCCCCCTTTAAGGCATTGGAAGACGGCACTGAGATCTCCTGGGAGCCTTCTCTTCTCCAGGCTGAACAAGTCCAGCTCTTTCAGGCTGTCTTCATAGGAGAGGTGCTCCATCCCTCTGATCATCTTGATGGTCCTCCTCTGGACTCACTCCAATGGGTCCATGTCTTCCCTGTGCCTCCCTTTACTTGCTGCGACGCTGCTTTTGATGCAGCCCAGGATGCTGTTTGCCTTCTGGGCTGCAAGTGCACGCTGTTGGCTTGTGTCCAGCTTTTCACCCATGAGAACCTCCAAGTCCTTCTCTGCAGGGCTGCTCTCAATGACTTTTCCTAGTCTGTGCTCATGTCTGGGATTGCCCTGACACAGGGGTAGCACCTTGCACTTGGATTTGTCAAACTTCATGGGATTCTCACAGGCCCACTTTTCCAGTTTGTTCAGGTCCCTCTGGATGCCATCCCATCCTTCTGTTGTGTCAACTGCACAGCTCAGCTTGGTGTCATCTGCAAACAACTCTCTGGCTGCACCCAACCAGTCAATTCCTTATTCACTAAATATTCCACCCTTCAAATCCATGTCTCATCCAATAAGGATGTTGTGTGGGACCATGTAAAAAGGCCTTACAAAAGTGTAGGCAGATGACATCAGTCACTCTTCCCTTGTCGACCATTGTTGTCATTCCATCACAGAGGTAACCAAATTGGTCAGGCATGATTTGCCCTCAGGAAAAAAGTCCTTAAATCTGAGAAAACTGAAATAATGGCCCACCTTGCAGATAGATTCAGGCTTTAGTCAGAGTAAGTGCAGACGTATTGGCAATTCTGACTCAGATGCCTCAGTTCTCTCCACAGTGTAACAATGTTTTTTTTTTTTTTTTTTTTCCTTTGTCATCTTAGTATTTCCTACTGGGTAAATTTTTGAGCAACCTAGCTTTTTCCCCACATACTGTTTGGAAAAGAATAGGAGCCTATTCAAAGGCACACTCCTCCACAGAAAAAGGACATTTAGGTACTTAATTATTTGATTTTTAAAAACCACTCTAGTTCAAGCACTATTTAGAAAAAATGAAAGTTCCTGAAGTGAAGGAAAATTTAGTCTAGACATGTAGTCTGCTATAACACTCAAATCTTGCAGGAAAACTCAAAACAGTAGCAAAATAGAAATACTTAGATTCCAGCATTCAAGTTTTAGACTGCCTGATATCAGAAAGTGGGAAAGATTTGCTTTTTTTTCATTGAAAGGCAGTCAATTTTTTTACTTTTGAGAGCATTTATATCTTACCTTCCCTAGAAAAGCCATAGCATGTGAATTGCCAGCATTAGCTGCTTGATTGAAGTACTCAAATGCTCGCTGTAGAGAAGAAAACAAGTATTTTAGCCACCATGACTATGATTTGAGAATCTTTTCTCACAAACGGAGGAGAGGCAGGTAGGTTGTTTGCCAACTTACCAAGTTCTTCTGGGGATTAAAGTTATCAATTCCACCTAGTTTAATAAATGTAACAGGGTTCCCCACTTATACAATCGGAATATTGAGCAGCAATCCTTCTCAACAGCGTATTCCAAAAAGCAGAAGAAAAAAAATCCCCAAAGTACAACTGCTACTATGCACAAGCTACATAGGTAAATCTTTCTTTTTGTACCTCCAAGCTATGTTTAGAATAGGAGAGATTTGCCAGTTCCTATTCCACTTTTACACAGAATTTGGTTTTACTCATTTTGACCACTCGCTTTCATCTCTGAACCCTTCTGAAGCAGTCATTTTGAGGTATTTTAAATGTGATGACCATTAAATCATTCCTGTTAAATAATTACTGTATTGGATGAAATAATCCTCAGAACTGCATATCCTCAGCTCTCCATTTTTTCAACACCTACTCAAGAAGAGGTTAGCTATTTTAACTTCTATAAGCAATAGCTAGGTTGACTTATGTCAGCAGAAGTTCTATTTTCTATGCATACTTAATATCTTCAGTACTGAAAGCTGCATGGTTTCACCTACAGAAGAAAAGCCACATAAACTAGACTATCATCACTAATGCATGCCCAGCACATCATGAAGATTCTATCCCATGTACAAAAGTTCAGCCAGTTCCCAGTACTACTTGATGAAAACACAGTTTTCGGTTTTGACTGTCTCATTTCTAAGGTGATTAGTCTTAAACTAATTATGTAAGAAAATCAGTTTCATCTACTAGTTTAATTAAAATTAAGTTTTATTGAACAAGGCTGTTGAAATCATTATATACCTTACAGTGGTACTTATACACTTTCGCTTCACTGTTGTCTCAGTTATACTTTCTCACCCTCTGCCAAGTGTCATATGCATCAGAGATATACAGAAAAGATACCTGATGGTTTTGCTCTACTCCTCTTCCTCCATGCAAGTGCAACTGTCCAAGGCCAACCTAAAAATAAATTTTACATTGCAAGTTAGTCACTTTTCCCTAGGGACTTTCTTTTTCTAGTATTACAGATAGCAGTAAGCTAATAACATGCACAAAGGCAGACCATATCAGAGTTAAAGATGCCACAAAGTTTGAAGGAACAGATTTGCTTCAATAACTACAGTACCTATTTTTTCACATTAGCCTAACTGGAAATTTATCCTAGATAGAAGTGACGTGACTGTCCTTGATGCAAAATAACAACTGTTCATTTGAATCCTGTCTACCTAAGTCTAAAATCATATATGACCAGGTTGGATTGTGACACTCAGACTATATTAGCATCCTCCCCTCCCGCACTATGTGTAGAAGAGGTTCAGCCTGCAGCATGCAGAACTCATGTAAGAGCAGAAGCAGTGAGAAACTGAGATCCACAGACATGGCTAGTTTTTTGATAAATCCTTCTTCCACAACAGCTAAAGCTATCCTCGAAAAAGTCTGGCTGGTTGCTAGCAAAAGCCAAGACCTCTTTCCTAAGATACTAAAGTTGTAACTTTGGGCTTATTTTGCAAGAAAATTTGCATTTTCTGTCCAAGTTCTACCTTAAACACACTAAAATATGTCTCTTCACATAAAAGCTAATTGGAAAAGAGCAAAGAGGTTGATTTAGGGGGAAGAGAACACTAAAGCTCCAATGTTTTTCTGTATTTCATAAAGTTCTTCCTGTAATTCTTGAAAATGTCTGCATGCCATCAGGTGAACTTGATCTTACCTGAGCTTGTACATCTCCTTTCTCTGCTAAAAACTGGTAATACTGGATCAAGTCTTCTTCTAGCATGCCACTTGCCATTCCTGGATTTTCTACTTCATCTGCTAAGCGAATTCGCTGAACCACTGTGCCACCAGTCAAAGAAATGTCACTAGCAACTGGAAAACAGATAAGTTTTCAGACAGTTTTGTTCCATACAGAAATTACACCACAAGTTAGTAAAACCCGATCTCTACAGAGTTTCAATTTGTTACTCAGAGAGAATGAATTACTTTGACACCCTCTAATAATTAAAGACATTTTAACAGAGATAAAAATAGCATATCGTGATTCAGAGCCAAATGGATAACTTGTTTAACAGCAGGAATTCTCTAAGTTTGTACTATTAATGTTGACAGTACTTCTAGTATCTTCTAGTTGAGTAATGCAGAAATACATACAAAGTCAAGAATGTTATCCTAGTAAAAGGTTTTTACCATGATTAGCTACAAGTCGGTAGTGAGTGAGAGCAGATTCACAACTCTGAAGGACTCCTATCCCAGCCCAGTACCGGTAACCCTGGAAAGGAAAATATACAAATATGGGACTATCAGTTACTTGAGAACATACCGCTTGTCAGGTTACAAATTTTTTTTCACGTTACTTGAGCAAGATTTGACAAGACAACAGGCAGGACAAAGGCCACAAGTCCATTGTATTTGCATTAAAAGCAACTGACTTCACACCATTAAAGGTTAAGTGTAGCCAATACACTTGAGATATTACTCAAGAAAAAGCAAATAAGCAGAATGATACTTAAGGGTGAACACCTAAAGCCTTTTACTTACACATGTTGCACATATTTGTCTTAAATCTCACAATACTGATTAAAACAGCATCTTCTGTAAAGATCTTTCATAGCTCTCATTAGACTACAAATGTTAGAAGTCTGATACTTCTGCTTGAAGTCAAGAGATGTAAACACGGTTCATCTAAATTCATAGTGGTATACAGCTTACAATGAGCAGACTTATCCTTACATTAAAAAGGAATAATGGGAAGATACTACTGCCCACCCAATGCACGCAAAGTGGTCTAATATTTGGACAGTGTATTCACATGAAATGAAATCTTACATTAAAAGAGTACAAAAACACTCTTGCATCTGTAAAGTTATTAACAATCTTACTTACCAAAATCATATGAGCGATCAAATTTCCTCCTAAAGCTCCAAAAGTGTAATAAACCAGGGCCTTAAAACAAAATAATTTGTTATTTAACATCTGCCTCTAATATAAAACACAAGAACACACCCCGAAAATTTCTGAATTACCTTAGCTTGACTAGAATTGACTCCTAGACCAGATGCATACAGAAATCCAAGAGCCTAGAAATGAAATAAAATTTGTCAGCACACTCTTCGAAAAATCAAGGATCAATTTCCCTGGAATATATATGCATAAAGAAGTCAAACAATAAATCAAAGCTGCAAAGAATATGCCAAGCTCTACCTTCAGTTTGGTACCTGTTATATCTATGCTCTTCCCTGCCCCTTTTAAAGTATGAAGTTTCTAAGTTATTCACTTGCTTAGGATACTAGCATAAACTACTGTTTCACCAGAATTCAGTTGAGTGGATCAAACGCAAGGAACAAACCACTTCCCTGAATGTCAAATGTAGATCCAGAGGTCCCTAACAGTCAAAGTATCCCAGTTTAAAGGCCCTGAAGTGAAGCTCAGCAGTACATGTCAGGTTATCCATGTACCCCATGTCTCATACATCAGTGCAAACATATGAGAATCATGGCCTTCTCTGGAAGACCTGTATTGTTTGAGTCACTGTCTAACAGATCCTCTGAACTCATTATTTTGCATTTGTTCTGCCATGGGCTAGTTGCAACTGTGACTATAAATGTAAGCGGTTAAAATGCACAGAGCTGTTTGGCTGAGGTTTTTTCAGAAGTTATTTTTGTTCTTAAGATTTACATAGTCACTGCACTATCTGTAACACCTGTTACACCTCTGTGGCTCAGAAGAGCAATCAGTAGCACAGAAGATTGTGAAATACAGACACCTTTATATATACACTACGTTCTAACACTATTCTAGGCAATCTGAAAGCACACACAAAAATCATCTCATACAAATGGTATTGAATTCTAGACCAATAAAAGCCAAGGTCTTCCTTGAGATATAGAGTCTCTAGAGAAAACATGCTCCTGCTTTCTATGGTAAACCAGTACTCTACTATTAAACGGGGAGCAGCAGAAAACTTGGTAGCCAAAGAGTTAAGAGAAATTGGGTAATTGCTTAAGCTGACACTTCCAAGAGAACTAAACAGTAAGTATATGCAGATATTGAGTCATTACAATTAATAACACCCATATTTTATGACACTTCATAACAGTAAGTATGAAAAATGCTATAATGTTCAAAGGCTTGTGGACAAAGCAAGTCTCATTTCACTAAACAGCTTTTAAGACGCCTAGGAGTTTATAATTGCTAGATTATAAACTTGTGTGTATATCTACCTAAGACAAAATAGCAAATGAAAAGCCACAACATCCCACACAAACCACAAGAAAAATATAATACAGTTTCAGAAAAGGTTTGTTGGCTGGAGTCACCTATATCTACCTGTTTTTTGACTTATGCATCCAATCTAGTCAGTCATACAACAGATAAGAAATTAAAAGACCACCACTGTACTCTATTACTCGTAATTAAATAATGGTTTTTTAAACTCAAAGAAAAAGCCTCTCAGGCACCAAACTGATGCCTAAAAACGGGGAGAAAAACCTCACCAGGCAATATTAGTACAGACAAGATGGAGAGCAGCTCTTAATGAAGGCCTTCTGGCTTACAGAGTACAAATCTGCGCATGCACGTACAGAACTTACACTTTTATATCTTCTACTAATTATCATATCTAGTAGGGACATCCAATCCTAAGACCCTTTTTGCCCCTGGCAGCACCCTCAGAACTGCCCCACTGGAGCCCCTCCAAGGGTCTTGAGATTTCTATCTTGCTTTATCTACCATATCTCTTGTTATTCCAGTCCAGGTGCATGTCCCAATGCAATGTTCTCACTAAAGATCTATTGCCTTGAAAAGATAGTTAAAAGATGGTTAAACCGAAGCTACGGTAACGTGACACACAAACTGTGAGAAAGTAACAGCCTAAAGCGAAAGAAAACTACAGTTACATTAAAATCTACAAAAAGTTAGAAATCTTAAAAATTCTAAGGCATCAGTTTTTACCTTGAAGGTGCAGGTACCATCTATAAAAGCATACTAAAATAGCATATAAAGGCATATTTACTTACAGAATAAGTAAAATCTATAAAACGATTTATAAACCTATAAAAAGATCTGTAGAATTTAAGGACAGACATACCATTTGGCCTTTCGGAGAACCTTCTTCTGTCAGTTTTTCCAACAGTTCTTTTGATGACTGGATGTTCTGCTTCAGGTAATCCCCAAACAACAAAGCATAAGACACTTTCTCCATGGCCTTGGTATGATTCATGTCAGCTGCTTTCAGAAGATATTGATATGCTCTTAAGAGAAAACAATTTCTTAGTCAACTTGAGGCAAAGAAGATTCCGTTTATAAACCTGAAGATTCTGGAGGAGAAGTGTTTTATTTCTCTGTTTTAGTCTCTATTTTCTACAAATGCATCAACCTATAGTCAGTCATTTGTTCCAGTTACTAATCAACCATATATGTAACAACTTATGATTTAAATAATAGACAAGCTATTTTAATGTTCACTCTGCTCCAAAAGCAAAGCACTACGCATTTCCTGTTCGGTGAGATAGATAAGAAGTTTAAGGTCAAATGATCACGCTTTTGCAGCAGAACAATTTTAAGTCCTGTACAAGGTATCTAGTAGAATCACTCCTGCGACAGCCTGAAACTCCATCCTGGAGTTTCACTTGTTTGAGAACAAAGCCACTCCAGTGAAAATACCAAGCACTGGGCCAAGAAAACTGCATACATGACCAATTAGGTGATGAAACAGTCAAGCTAACAACGAGAAGGATCTCTGGAAATTCCCCTTTCTATTTCAGTCTCAGAAGTGAGGGCAGTCCTTCAAAGTAATTTCACAGCAGCTAGTTTCACAGCAATTATAACCCCCATAACCTTAAACATGGTAACAGTATTGTCAAGCATGATTCAGCTTGGTCTCTCAGGGACCTTTGATAGCGCTCCAAGATTTTTCTTTACCTCTCCTCCTTTCTATTCTCAGACTTGCTTTCTTTCTTTAGGACATACCAAGGCACACCTGGTTACTCATATAATTTCATCTTCTAAGAAGGTTTAAAATGTGCAAGAGAACGAATATCTAATATTGTTTTACAATTCTTACACTATTTTATACCAAAAAATGTTACTCAGAATCCAACAGATATTGTCTCCCTTTGTCTTTACCAACAACCTTATCTCCACAAACAAATTTAAAATAGTAATAATGCTCACATAATAATCAGCAGGAAGTCACCACTTATGAAGTTGTCAACATGAGTAACAGGGAGCTCTAAATTAACACAGCCATTCTTAATTATAGTGAAAAGCTGACAACTATTTAATCACTAATTGGATATATACAGAATAGAGAGCAAAGAGACCAGAATGAACAGAACACTAATTTCTTTCTTATTCTTTGATTTTGTCTACAGGCATTACCCTATTTTCTCATACAACACTGGTTACTAGAATTTTAACAATTTGTTGAGCTTAAGTTTAATACTATTTTTATGGTGACCAAAACCATCAGAAAGCAAGAAAAAAAACAGAGTAGGACAAGAAATGCCAATTTTTCCCACTTAATCTTTGAAGTAGAATGAGAACGGGACTGTAAGAAACAACAGAAAAAGGACAATTATCTTGTATCACGTTATTTTTCTCCTGGGCAGTTACTACATATAAATTGGGGCTAGACAACTGCAGCACCATCTTGCATTAAGTCAATGTTTTGATGACATCCACTTTTCAGAAACTCATCTCACACAATTTTTATTGCATTCAAAGGACTGCAGGCATAGATCTGTTTTTCTAAATACCCTGAAATTACTATTTATTTTCAGTACTATCACTGCATAGTTTGTTTTTAAATCCAATAAAGCTCAAAATCCTGGGGAAACTCATTTAAGTTCATTTTGATTTAAGCAAGAGTGACCAGACTATGTCATCCTTCTCCTGTGGGAGTGGATAAGGTAGACTCACACTTTCTTCTGAGCCTTTTTACTGCTTTCATTAAGGATTTTCATTCCAATCTGATAAACGTCCTCAGCTTCTTGCATCTGCCTTCTCTTATTAGACTGCTCTTCAGCTTAAAAAAAAAAAAAAAAAAAAAGGACATTAAGAGATCCAATTATACAGCTCAACACTGTTCCCTCAGAATTCCTATTACTTCTAAAGGAAAAATACAGTCAGAAATATGTTTCTGAAGACCAATAAACCCAAGTGAATACAAAAAGCTGTCTAAAGGAGGTGTTGAATATCTTAGGAGATGGTTCCTTCTTATGTGATGTCTCTGACATATGAGTTTGCTGAAAAAAATATTTTCATTGCTCGAAAGAAACTGTGTAGTAAGAAAGGTTCTTCCTTCAGGACATTCCCTAGAGAAGGGTTGCCTTTGTGCAACGAATCAGCAAGTATAATGGGAAATACTGCCAAACCCCTATATTACAGCCTCAAAACTTAAGTGTTTTATAGATGCCCCCTCTGCAAGATTTCCTGATTAGCTCTGGGAAGTGGAATTTGCATTAAAACTTTTTCCATCATGAAAACTTTGCCTTTCTAACTACTTGTTTATCACAGTATAAAGTGACCATTAATATATGACAGGGACTTCTAGATCCAGAAATAAAGGGTATTAAGAGGACTGAAAACACTAGCTTAAAAAAGCATTCATTGGACAAGAACAAGACATTAGGGTACTTACATTCACAGAAGCCCCACTTTTGATCTTTCTTGTAATCATAGGTTGTTGCACACCAAAGCCTGCCATCTTCCCTCCCATCTGCAGTGCACTCTGCATATTCCTTCTCCATAAACAAAAAGGGGAAGTGGCAAGGTTCACCATCTGCAGTGCCCCCAATAGCTGTCAACACTGAAAATGCATACCCAAGAATTAGACCACTCTCCTTTATTTCAAAATTAATCTACTATATATAGTAAAGTGCTCCTATGTTGGTTTTAACTCCTATGAACTACAATTAATCAAGTTTTCTGTAAAATTCCTAATTTACAAAAGCCTGAAAAAGCAACTTTTTTTCTAAATAGCACTTGCAAAATATAATTCTTAGTTTTAATCATGAAATAAAGTAGAAGGCATGTAGTTTCTTACATTCCTTAGTTCTAAGCAAAGAAAATACTGTATAGATTAGAGAAGGCAAGTCTAAGTTATATTTTTATTGCCTATCAAAATAAAGAGCCTTTCTCTGCGTTTTCTCTTCTCTGTGAAAGACCTTGCAATGCACCCTTAAAGTACCTTCCAGAGCATATATTAATTTTAGTCCCAGAGTTGACACAACCATGGCAGAACAACACACATCACTAGATGTTACACTGAAAGTACCTGAATATCACCAGGGATGAAAAGACTTAAGTGAAATCACTGCAATGTGGATGGATGGTTATTCTAATCACTACAAGTCCAGTAATTTTCTGGACTTAAATTCCAGTAATTTACTCCTGAATGTACTTACACTGAAAACATTATTTCATTTCATCAATATATTTAGTTGCATTCAAAATGACTTTGAACAATATGATTTATCATTTCTCACGCACTAACACTTCAAAGGTTACTGACTTCAGTACTGCATTATTTTAAAATAACATCAATCTTCTATGGAGACTAAGAATTATCTTTGTTTTTTGAAGATGGAATTATTTCAATTAGACTTTTAAAAAAGTTTTCCTTTTTCACTACGATAAATCCAACACTTGGGTTCAGCTTTTGAAGATGTTTGCAAAGTTGTGCAATTGACAATGTCAATTATACATTTTTTTCAAGTTAAGTTTGCAATTTTTGTGGTTATAGAGAAAGGTAGTTCTTTTTTCTAGAGTCTACAATTGGAAGGCTTAAAGACCATACTAATATTAATATTTCATGTTTATTTTTTGAAGCAAATGTAAGTCTTCACGTGTAGTTAGCCTTTTCAAATTGCTCTTCATAACTGAATTCCTTGGCAGAAATTCCACCACACCACTCCAAGTTAATTATATCACAAGGAGAAGTGTTATTTTCAGTAACTGCATTCAAAAATAAGTGTCCACATGCAATTAGCTTGGAATAATTTCACACATCTGTTAACTACAGAGTAATGTAAAAACTCAAGCTAAGCGTTCATATAACTACAACTGATGGGACCTCGTATCACTGTCATTTGAACAAACTCCAGGATATAAACACTACTTGAGAATTCAAAGTTTTACTTGCTTTGTTTAGTACCTTGTCCCTTGTATCGAAAGCAATTTTACACAGTGCCCTGCATGAGAGTTAGCTGCACACTAAAGTTATGAAATTCTCCCCAGTTCTCCTCTATTTTTGCTCCCAGATAGTAACAAACAGTAACCCCTAAAGCAACACAGCAATGCAATCACAGGTTAAACTGCACACCACAGTTGTTTTACTACATAAATACAAAGTGAAGCAAACAATCTACCCAGAGGATAAATTAGCTTTTGTGAAATTGAGTGTGTAAGTAGCAATCTACCTCTTTTACTATGTCTGAATAAAGTATATGGTATTTAATTTTATTTTGTCCTTACTTACATCTCATTTCAGACTTTATGCTGCAGGAACTACTCATAGATTACTTATAAGTATTGGTTACATTACTGTAAGATTCTTCTAAATAGGAAAATAAATGCAACAGTAATTGCCAGCTCTGTATAAACTTGTGGGCAGTTTTCAGCAAAAACTGTTAGTATGGAACTTCAGTGTTACAAAACACTACAACACAAAATAACAATAACTAATAAAGGATCAAGACAAGTTCTTTCTTAGAAGGTTAAAAGCTTTAATAGCACTAACTCTAAATTATTAATTTTTTTTTAATGGTCAATATCCTGCAAAATACGTGTGGAAACTTGCAGAACATAATTTTTTCCCATGCGATCTCATGACTACACATGGTAGCTAAACTGTATTCAGAAATGCTTTAATGTCCTGTAATGCAATCCTCTCATCAATAGCTCATTTGGGAGATGTAACATCTGTACCTGAGATATGCTCACTTAAAGAGTTTGCCAGAAGACTGATAAAGGACAGTTTATTCTCCTGACAGAATACAAGTACTTTTCTTTCAAAATTGCTTTTTATATAAGGCCAGTAATCCTTCCATCCACATTGCTTATTTATTTCATTAGGTGTTTCAAAAACTGTGCAAGACTTAAACTTATGGTTTTTGAAAGTCACTTGCTGTACTTTGATAGCTGTAGTTAAAAACCTTAGTTGCCAGGGAGCAAGTCATCTGGCTACATTTTTCTGACATAAGATTAAAAGTACCTTAAAGTTTACTTTTGAAATAGGCTTCACTAACTAAATATGGTGCGTAGCTCACTCTTTTGTGGCAGAAAGACATTTAGTGAATTACATACCTTTTACCTGTACAACACAGCACCTATCAACAACAATAATTAATCCTATTACTGAGTTTCCACAAACTGTATACCAGTTCTGCAGTAATAAGGAAGGCTTATTAAAAAACACTCAGAGTTAGTATATTACAGAGCTCATCTCAAAACTCTGCTTTTTTTTGACATTTGAATGAGTTGAGAAGACAAATACCCTTAGTACCAAATAACTAGATTTTTTTCAGTAATATTGAAGATTTACTTTTTAAGAACAAATGAAGAGTCTGGTGCATAGGCTAAGGTACTCAACCATGCCATCTAGTTATCTGCTAGTAACTGCAGTCAAAAAGTCAAATCAAAATTATGCAGTAAAAAAGCAACACTAGAATTTCCTGGAAATTCAGGCACAAGTATATAAGGTTTTACCTATATTTAAAAACTTACTGAAGTTTACACACAATTTAGATGTTGCCCTAAGGCACTCAATGCTGTTCTAGGAAACTTGTCTTTACATCACTATTTGTTCCCTTTCTGTCAACCGACTCGCTGGGCAAACAGCCAGGGGGCTGAAAAACACTGATGCAATTTCTCACTCTATGGCACACAGGACTGTACTTGAGTCCTACTGAAGCAATCGGGGCCTTCTCCATTTAACAGTTAAAGCTTTACAGCAAGATGGAAACAACAGAATAATGGAAAACTCTTTCAAATGCATCTCAGAACCACTCAATAAATTTCAGAACTTTTTGATGTTACTTTCTAATCGAAAAGGCAGCATTTAACATTCCATTATAGAGAGGTTAAAACACAAGATATTTCATATTATTATTTGTGTTCATCCAAATCCTGAAGTTGTTCAGATGCATCTTTCTTGTCCCTTGTTCAAAAGTCTGTGAACAGTTACCTGGACTCTGCATTTCTGCTTCTTCCAAATCCTTATTTAATAGATTTGACATTTCTAGAGAGTTCAACTCTTCCAGTGAATTCTCTTTTTCCTCTTCTTGACTATGAAAGTTCTCTTCATCCTCTGACTGAGAGTCCGATTTCCCCGATTCAAGGAAGATCTGACCTGCTACTACTCGAGTTCCTGTGGAATGGTCCTTTACCTGGTCCTCTGCAGATAAAGTCTGAAGGAAAGCAGCCACATAATTTAGAAGATTAGAAACCAAAGAGCAGCAGTGGGCTAAAAACCCATTACTTTTTAAAGATATGATTAATTAACATATTAAACAGTAGTATCAAAAGTGTTGACCTACCTCTATCAGCTCTCATTGGCTCTACCCCTTTCAGTTCTTGGAAAAAAAGTTAATTTTTTCAAATTTACAAAACAATGTTAATCCTTTTGATGCACAGAAATTGAGACAGCAAGAGCTACAGAACATTTTAAAACAGAAATCAAATCACAGTTCTGAATTTCAGACCTTTGCTCTCACTCCAGAAGAAAAACAGAATGACTAGAAACTTATCTCCTCACCTTTGAATCCAGTGATTCATCTTGATTTCCCTCTTCATCTAGAAGAGATGTTATAAGTCAGTAAAATTGGTTTCCATGAATAATTATCTCAAAAATAAAAATAAGTTTAGTTATATTATTGTATCATGGTTCTGAAATATTCTAGAGTACTAAGTTGACCAATGCACTTCAGGAAGACCTTATTAGTGTTCTCAGGAGGAATCAAATGTTTCACAGAAGATCCTATTCCTTAAATTATGCCAACGTACTGTGTTTTCAATAGCCAAAAAAGTGTGGGGTTTTTTTTAAACTCAAATCACAGTCTGAATTGTTCCAGTCTACCTAAACTACTTAAAAAGGTGTGCATTAAGTAAAAAAGGCCTATGGAACCTAAGGTTTAGTATGAACAACTTCAGTAGAGACCAGAAAGTTACATTATTATCCTCACACTCATAATTAACATTGTCCTTTGTAGAATGCAAATTCATTTTGCTTGACCAGCATATTAAAACCTTTATAGAGAGGTGTCTCTTCCGAACAGTGAGAAATTAGTTTGTCTTTAGGACAGGTGAAAAAGAGAAGATAATCAGAAAAGCTTATTAATGACAGTTTTATAATTGTTTTGCAGAATTATTTCTGCAACAATATTTTTGTTCCTGTAACTTAAATGGGCTACTCACTGTGCTTCAAACAACTGTGCTAACATTTTTATGGAAAGCCTCCAAAAGTAACACCACTGAAATATGACAGTCATCAGTATCTGACACCACCACATTTAGGTAAACAAAACCCCACTACATTTGAAAGAAGATGTTATAGACCTCCCTCTCTCTGGTACACAACTCACTTAGACCAAAATAAAAGCTCAAAATATAAACAGTTCACTAAGCAAAGCCACCACTAACTCCTCCTACATTTAGAAATCCCCCCTTCTGAGGTTCTGGGGTGCCCAATGTCCTGTAGCAGTGGTAAGGCATTGACAGTCTGGACACCTGCACTGTGACTAGAAAAGAAGTCACAACACTGAGTGTGTTTCAGTTGGCTATGAAAGGTATCTGCTCAAATACCCAATGCCAACACTCTCCAAAAGTTTATAGAAATCTGCTGACTTCCTGGAAGCATTTGACAAACAAAACTTGCGTGCTTTTCATTGACATGCAAGTGAAATGTGTTACCAGAGAGAAATCATCTCTGAAGCGACAAATTACAAACATGACACTTGACCAATACATGTTTTGAAGTCTATGACTACAGCAGAGCAACTGTGGGCATTGGCAATGAAAAGATTAATCTTGGAAATTGCTTTCTGGAGTTTAGCTTCCATATTGTTATTTGAACTATAACCTTTGATTGGAACAAGTAAAAAGATGAGGGAGAATCAACTGTAAGCTGTAACAGCATAATAAAAACAAAGAAAAAATGCAAAGGCTTAAAAGTGAAGCTGCGAAACTATGGTGACAAGAAGTTTGAGAGCGCAACTGAAACAAATGACAGCCCGTTCAGGATAGTGAAGAGGATGTAAAGCTCAAATAGTTTGACTGCCAGCAGACATGGAATTAAAAAGGATCTAGAACAGTCAATATGGATAAGCAGCTGTACTCTACATGTCAAAAAACGAAAGTGTGTAGAGCACTTCAGAAGAACTTGTGGAGACGGCAAAGAGCACTCCAGATAAAACAGACCCTGCAAGAAGCAACCAAGACAGCATGAGAACAAACATCAATTTAGAAAAAAACATCATGAGGCACAAGGAAAAAACAAGGCTAGCTGCATTTTTGGCAGAGACCACACTGCTTTATCATCCTGAGGAACATAACAGATAAGGGTGATTGTGGTAAGTCATAAGAAGTTCTACCACTGAACTTTCAGATCACTATATAACAGTTGTTTTTTAAATACAGTAAAAGTACATATACATTTAGGATACTTGCTGGCATTTCTATTTCAAAACTATAAAACAAAACTGAATTTACCATATTTCCCACAAACTAGTTTCTATTATCCTAAATAATTTTGATCTAAGAGCAAATGCCACCTTTAAGCTCCAGAGTTTGTCGAGACATTCAGACGTGCTTCTGGAGAAGGGGAAAACTGAGACAGGATAACTTACCCAGTAGCTTGTATACTCCTTTTAATATATATGAAGTACTTGTGGAGTAACTGTTATTGCAGTAAGAAACATCATGCTTGGTTTTTTTTAACCACTACACCAGCCAGGGTGACTGTTTTTGTCTGCTCAAAACTAGTGTATACGCCTGATAGCACTAGAGCTTTCTAGTGTTTTGGTAAAGGCTTGACTAACTGATTTCCATTTGTAGAAGGTTGACTTTACAACAAAAGACCACACAGTGGCAAATATAAATAGGTTATATACTCTCTATGCACACATATCAAACAACATTTTTATTGTAACTTCATATGTAAGGCAAGAGACACCCGAGCAAGGCAGAGCTCATTAAGTGTTTGGTCTTCTTCCTTGAAAATAAATAAATCTATTTCCTTTGTATTGCATCATTTAAAATCCCTCTGAAGGAACCAGCTTCCTTATTAAGAAGTTGTACTTCAACAATCGCTTTCAAACAGTGGTTTCAAAACAGTGCTAAAGCAAACCAGAAACACTAATTTAACTTCTCTTAACTCTGAGACTTCCTTCTAAGGTAGGCAGATGAGGCTGCAGTGATGACAGATAACGTGACTAGAGGAGGGATCACTTGCAGCCTTGTTGTTTCACAGAACTGCTGACTAATATGCACCAGCTACTCATAGAAGTGTGTTTACCTCTATGAAACTGTTAAAAAAACTATTCTGAAAGTGTTAATAAAAGGTCTACGGAAAGTCACTGTTGGACCTAAGAACAGTTTATTAGTCAAGGCTCAGCTAGTGAACAAAGTCACAGATGTTACGTTTGTGCACCTGCTTCAAAGCTGATAGTTTAGTTTGTTTTTCCACACTTCAATTAAAAAAAAGTAATTGACTTTTTAAAAAAATTTGGATCTGTTACCAGAGCTGCCTAATTCTATAAACCTCTTCTGAAAAGGCCAAGTGGAAATTAATCTTAGCATTCGTTAAACATATTAGGGATATGCAACGATATATTAAAAGGAGAAGGTAGGCAAAAATACTTGTGGCTGAAGTGGGCAGCTGACAACACTGTACAGAAAGCTTCACTTACAAACAGTGCTGAGCTGTGTAGACACTGCCAGGTGCTCTCATGCTCTAGAGCTAAAAATCTTGTTTCAACTATCCACACTTCATGTATAATTAAAATCTGCTTTAACAAGTATTAATTTTTCCTCAATTAGAAAGACCAGCATTTAACCAGTCTATGTAAATATAGCAAAAGTACTTTGGCAGCCTATGTGAGAGAAAAAGATTCTACCATATGCTGGATAAAGATCCTACCATTTTCAAGAGAGCACTAAAGAGAGGAGGGTAGAAACAAGAAGAGTTATGCACTGTGATTCAGCAAGAAAGTCCTTAGCTCAAGGGAGTTCAACAATTCCAAACTTCTGCTGTATCAGAAGAACAAATCAACTGCCATCAGATCAAGCTAAGGGACTGCTACTACCAGACAAGAAATATTACTACTTTCAATGTTACAGTGGTCACTCACGTTCAGGAAACAGCCAAAATTCAATGAGCGCAAGCAGCTGGCAACCTCCCAGAGCTCTGATGAATGCCTCAACTGATCACTGCAGGCAGTTTCCTTCTAGTTTTTGCCAAGCTCTTCAAGCCTCGAACACTATCACAACACAGCAACTAGTAAGAGTCTGCCTAGAGCAGCGATCTTCTAAGTGGAGTGTGTGCTAGCCAACACACCAGGGCTGCAAGAAGAAAATACTTTTTGTACTGTTACCTTTTCTTAATACAGTGTTCATTCCACCTTTATTTCATTCTTTTCTCATCTGTGTTTTTGCACGTGTTTTATGATGTACACAATATGTTAGGATAATAGTACATCAATGTCTAACATTAAAAATACACATAAGAAGCGTGCTCAAAAATCTTTCTATATAGAGGGGTGCATGAACAGACACAGCTTGGCAAAAAGTGTTTTACAGCACAGAGATTTTCTGTGGTATTTTAGTAATTTCTTTCAATGCTTTTGTGCCAGTGACCAGACCTTGAAAGCGAATGCAAACTCTGTTTATCCAATTCTTGCAGGAAAAAAGGAAATCTTAAGAAAAAAATTACCTCAGACTGCTTCTCATCAAATTTTCAACTGTTATATTCAGCACAGAAACAGATTCGATAGCATAGATGCTACTCCCATTACACAAACCTTTAAAACACGCAGTGAGTTAAGAAAAATCCATAAGTAGCATCTATTCAGCAAGAATAGTTCTAAAGTATCCTTGGCAGCAAGTAAATTGTTCCAAGCTACAATCTGTGCAGTGTATTCATTTTAGTCCAACTAGAAGATTGAGATATAGGTCAACCATCACCCTGAATAAAAATCTTTTTTCCAGTCTCCTTGCAATTGCTGGTTGGTTACAGAACCGACTCTCCAGCAGCTCCTCTCTAAGAATTGAGATTCCCTGTCAGGCAGCAACTCAACAACTCTAGGGACTGTTTTTCAGTTATGTAAGCAAAATCAGACAGGTCAGGGAAAGCCATTGAGCCCTGTCTTATGAAAGAACAGGTACTTAAGTTCCCTACAGGTGTACGACTCTGCTCATTTGTCCTACCAGTTAACGGGACAGTATGAAAATGCCTGCCTATGGCTGAAGTTAGCCACGGAAGGTGTAGAAGACTCAGAGGAAGAATCACTTCCTCTCTTCGGGCAGAATGAGAACATTTCTACCTCTTCGTCTGTGAACAAGAGGAAACAAGCCCAAGAATCATGAAACATTGGCAATCAGAAAAAAAGAAAAAGGAATTCTGTCAATGTTCTTAATGAATGACCAACAGAAGGAGGCCGTTGCTGCTGTAATAAGTAGAAGAAAGTCAGCTTCATCTAGAAAATGCACATATGCTTAGCATTTTTTAGCTGCTTTTGCCAATTCCTCGTGGACTTCTTAATATTCTTTTCCCAGTCCCAGTTTTAAACTCCTTCATAATTTGTATTACTATCATACGATTAAAAGAGTAGTGCCCATTTCTTTAGGTCAGAGTTTTCTTGCATTCACCTGCAGTTTTCAATAAATTGATTTAAACAAAAGTTAATATTTAAAGCTATAGTTAAAATACTTCCTACAAAAAACCACAAAACAATCCACCATTAAAATCTGCTCCTAAAGTCAGGAAATTTAATACTTGAACCCTTTTCACTCATCTTTCTTAAAACCCCTCCCTTCAACATACTCATATCCCAGATGACTCTTTCCAGACCAGACATTAAGAACAAACAAGTATTTAAGGAAGCATTTAACACACAGTTGTAAGGCATACACCAGAAAGTGATACTGCTACTGTGGGAAATCAAAATATGAAGTAATGACAATTTTCTTTCAGAACTATTCTTGCCAAAAATTGGAGCAAGAAAGGTATTCCTCTTATAGTCAGCTGACAAACGATAGACTCTGAACTATATGGGTCATAAAGGCTGAATTAAACTACCAGAACTTCATACTCACAAACACATCTTTGTGATAGTGGACAAATAGTCAAGACAGCAGAGTCGTATGCTAGTACAGGTACTGATGCACACTTGAACAGCCCTTAATTCTGTCACCTCATTTCCATGTACATAACAGCTGGTTTGTCCGACATTCACAGTCTCATCTTGCCTTAGCTGTTTTTCTTTATATACATTATAAATGAGAGCACACAATTCAAAGTAGCTACATGTCCCTGCCTTCACAGAACTTGTCTGCATCTTTTCTATAACCTGGGAAGTGCTCTGTTGGCTTGCAGAGTGATGTACAAAGCTCCAATAATCTGAACTCCAGTAATAGAACTTCAAATTTCAACTTTCTACAGCATAAAGGAAAATGAGCCCCAAACCACTGAACTTACTTTCCTGAAATAGCGTAAAAGCACATCCCCGGTAGTACTGGATAAGGCTGTCTGCTAAAGTACTGGTTTCTGGCTTCAGAAGCACTATATAAATAAATGCATTGCACATCCCCCTCACCAGCCTATGGTGGAAATAAGGGTGTGGGAGGTAGAAATCTTAGGAAAGGAAGTAGATGACAACACATGAGAAGGACACGAAACCTGAGCTGCATAACAACAAAATAAGCACGAAAAGGGTATGATGGGGACACACACAGCGCAGGACGCGGAAACGCTCTCTCTATATATCTGGGTGAGAAAACTGCTGTGACAATGCCGAAATCAGCATTATCAGCGCCTCGGCGAGAAAATGCGTGCTAGGGAGGACAAAACGCCTCACTCGGGTTTTGAGCAGCGCAGGCACCACGAAGTGGGCTCTCGATGAGCTGCTCAAAGGCGGGCACCGCACTGAGCAACGCGGCCACCCCCGCCAGGCCTAAGGAGCGCCCCGGTGAGGCGAAGCGCCGGCTCGGGGGTAGCAGCGGCCCCGCCGCCCCCCGCACTGACGGGAGCCCCGCTCCTGTTCCCCCGCTCCTCCCCAGAGGTCGGCGCTGCCCCCGCGCACACCAAAGCCCAGCCGAGAGCACCGGGTCCCCTCCCTGTCGCTGCCACCTCCGCGCCCGGCCGCGGGTGCCAGGACCCCCTCACAGACACCGCGGCAGCGCCCGGCGCCCCCTCCCACGCCGCACACCCGGGGGGCGAGGCCGCCGCAGTGCTGGGGCCCAGCGGGGCGCGAGGGGGCGGCGCCCCCGTACTTACCGGTCGCGGGCAGAGCTCTGGCGCAGAGCAGCACCAGACTCAGACCCAGTGCCAGGACCAGTGCCCGCCGCCCCATCCCTCCCGCCGGCTCTGCGGGGCCGCCCGAGCGCCCCCGACCCCGCGCCCTGGCCCCGCCCCCCAACCGCCCCCGCCAATCGGCTGCGGCGCTCGCGGCCGAGTACGGGCCGCTGGCGGCCGTAGACGGGCAACGGCTGGGTCTACATGGCCCTCTCCCATTGGTTCGGCGTGCCCGTCCGTCGCCCGTCACGCCCTTCCGTCAGCCAATGGCGCTGCCCGTGTCTCAGCGAGTGCCGGCTGCGCGAGTGCTGCCTTCCGAAACGGCGCCTTCCATTGGCTCGAGTGCCGCTCCTACAACACCCACAGTGCCTTGCGCCGGCGGACGTGCGCCCGCAGGGATCCGCAGACGGGGACTACATCACCCAGAACCCCCCGCGCCGGACTGCGCTGGGAGGAGCGCGGTGGCGCCGCCTGCAGGCTGGACCGGGAGGCAGCGGGATTGCCGGGAACGGAACACACCTCCTTGCTTGGGAGTATGGGAAGCAGGCGTGAAGTGAGTATCTGTCTAGACCGGCACAGATGGAGTATGTGAAACGTAAAGAGCTTTATCTTCCGAAAGGCATCGGTTCTGGGAAGGGGCTGAGCAGTGTGGGACACAACTCTTCGGTTCTCATAAGAATTGCATCTTTCTGTAGATCAGTTCAAAAGGAAACAAAGAAGGGCAACTAGCAATGCGACCTTTAATGGACTGAAACATGTCTAGGTAGTAAATATTACTGCCTCACAGGACTGTAACGGTATGCAATGCTGTGCTGGGTTATGAACTGCATTTGTCCCGCTGCCCAAATACTGATAGGCCATCTCATCCTCACAGTGCTACATTTGGGGTCTCTGTAGGGTGAGAGCAGCCACCAGTGGCTGTATTTCTCCCATAGGAGACAAGAGCAGAAGCTGTGAAACGTTCTGTCCCACCCAGGGCTGGCTGAGGGATTTTCTGACTGCCAGGATAGGGTCCATGGGCAGCGAAATGCCGGCACTGCTTCAACCAGGAGGAGCCTCAGTAGCATGTAAGTGCCTTGAATAGAGCTAATGAATAGGTCTGATTCTAATTAGGAGAATACTGAAGTACCAGTCAATTTTTTCTATTTGTGGTACTGAACAATGCACATCGGCTTTCGGAAAGCCAAGCAGTGCCTGTGGCATGGGAGCATCATCTTGGTGCAGGGCACTTCCCTGCACTTGGATCAGGCCTAAGCTTAACCTATGTTGTGGTCAGTGGAACAGTGTTAAATGAACCTGTCTGTGTATGTCACTCCTTGGAGTGGAGCACCTCGCAGGAGCCAGGGCACCTGGACCAAGGTGGTGTGAGAGGAGGGGAACCCCCCCAGTGTGGGGAGTGGCGCGAGCCCACCACATGTGGCAGTGACTGTTCACATGGGTGGGACAGGCCAGGCCTGGGAGGCAGCACGAGGGGTGCTGACATGAAGACTTGGCCCCAGCACAGGAGATGGTTCCGGTTTGCCCAACTGTGGAACTAAGGCAGGGGTCAGTGGTTTAGGTTTGGGTACTGGGCAGGGGGGACCTACAAGTGTGGCTCCTGTGAGAAGCTGCCAGAAGCTTCCCCTATGTATGATAGGGCCAATGCCAGCCAGCCCCAGGACAAAGCTGCTGCTTTGGCCAAGCCAATCACAGATGGCAGTAACACCTCTGGGGAAGGGGGAAAAGTTACTGTGCAATGGCTGCGGGAGAGAAGAGTGAGAATATGTGAGAGAAACAACTCTGCAGACACCAAGGTCAACAAAAAAAGGAGGGGGAGGAGATGCTACAGGTGCCAAAATAGAGGTTCCCCTGCAGCCTGCGGTGAAGACTATGGTGAGACAGGCTGTCCTCCTGCAGCCCATGGAGGTTCATGGTGGAGCAGAGATCCACCTGCAGCCCATGGAGGACCCCATGCCATAGCAGATGGATACCCAAAGGACCCTGTGGGAAGCCTATGCTGGAGCAGGCTCCTGGCAGAACCTGTGACCCTGAGGAGAGAGGAGCCCACTCTGGAGCAGGTTTACTGATAGGACTTGTGACCCTATGGGGGACCCATGCTGGAGCAGCCTGTTCTTGAAGGACTACACCCCGTGGAAGCTACCCAGGCTGGGGTAGTTTGTGAGGAATTGCAGCCCATGGGAACGACTCACATTGAAGAAGTTCATGGAGGACTGTCTCCTGTGTGAAGGACCCCATGCTAGAACAGAGTAAGAGTGTGAAGAGTCCTCCCCCTGAGGAGGAAGGAGCAGCAGACACAACAATTGATGACTGACTGTAACCCCCATTCCCTGTCCCCCTGTGCCACTAGGGACAAGAGGCAGGGAATTTGGGAGTAAAGCTGGGGAGGAAGAGTGGGGAGAGGGGAAAGGTGTCTTTAAGATTTGTTTTTATTTCTCATTACCCTACTCTGATTTGATTCATGATAAACTAATTTTCCCAAGTCTCTTTTGCCCATGACAGTACTTGGTGAGTGATCTCTCCCTGCCCTTATCTTGACCTACAACCCTTTCCTTATATTTTCTTTCCCTGTCCAGCTGAGGAGGGGAGTAATAGAGTGGCTTTGGTGGCCACCATGTGACTGGCCAGGGTCAACTCACCAGAGCTGCCCAGAGCCCTTGTGGTACTCCCAGCTCCTGAGATATTCAAGACTTCAGTGAACAAACCTCTCTTCAGCCTGACCCAATCAGCCCTCCTGCAAGCAGGGCTTGGGCTAGGTGACCTCTGGAGGTCACGTCTAAACAAATTCATTCCACTTCTAAAGCTGTGTGTGTAGGGCTAAGTGAACTGGAGGAACAAGAGGAAAAATATAATAGGGGAAGCAGTTATTTTTTTCTGAATTAATTAATCACCTTCCAAATAAAAAACGTTAGATGAAATTGCAGACTGAGTTAGTTCCAATTAATTTAGTATTTGCTGTACTCTAAAAGTGTGGTAAATTTATTGCTGCCATTCCATTTATGTGTGCAGCAGCCATAAAATTCCCATTACTTCTCCTAATCAGTTTTACATTTTCTTCTCTGAAGTTTTGAATGGAAGCTTAGGTATTTTTGCAGTGTTTTTTCTCTCTATTCTATTCCAAAATGTGGTGGTATCTTTTATGCAACAGTCCAAGTGACCAGATGAATAGTAAAGGCTCAGATTTCATTCTCTGTGTTTTAGGTATGTTTTCTCAAAGTGTTATCTAATCTAAATTTTCAAGACGTTTTCGAATTGGACCTTTAAGAATACTGCCTAGCACTTGTCTGACGTGATGTAATACTAGACATTCTCTAAGTAGGAGAATGGAAGTGTGCGAGTTAAGTTTTCAGGAGTTTAGTGATATGCATTAGAACTTTATGAGTATTTCTCATACTCTTTTGCTTGCCTTCTGTTGCTATAGTTTGATCATACAACTTTCTGTGTTGTAGCAACACTGCTTTTTACTTTGATTGTGGAAACTTTCTTGTAAAACTCCAGAAGTGGGAGAAGTATGAAGCTTGGTAGATTTTGAAGAACAATTTCCCAAGAACCATCCTTGTAGAATGTTCTCATGAAGTTTGTTCAGCTCGCTTTTAAAAAATTAAAAGGAACAAGCTTCAGTCACCCCTCACGGAAGGTTTCTGTCCCAAAATACGCTGGCTTTGTGATAGGTTTTTCTGATAGAAAGGACAAATCTTTTATTCTTTTAAGTTAGTGTACAAAAGATAGTTTTACACAGACTAATTTTCATATGTTTTTAATGATTTTTTGTACTTTATTTTACAATGTGTTTTTAAAGCTTTTAGACACTTACTTCTGAGAAAACAACTACAAGGAGAGTAATGGTCCTAAATCTCCAGTGTTCATGGCTGTAGGAGGGTTATGATTCTAGCAGGGCCAATATGCAGAGTAAGAGACACAATACAGTTGTTAATTAAGCAACTTGAGGTAATAAAGGTGAAAATTGCTAAGATTAATATCACCTGGTTTGTGAAATCAAGTTCCCAATCACACTTTGAGAGAGAAACAGTGATGGAGAGAGGAAAGAATATTCTTATATTTTATGTTAGAAAAAGAGTTGTTGGCATGGCTTTTATGAGGATTCCAGTCAAGAACAACAAGAAGGATGTAGCTCTAAGAGCTGTCAGCCAGTCTGGACCAGTAATGAATTGTAGAGATTAATTAGACAACATTATGAACTACCAGCATTCACATAAACAGAAATGCAGATAGCCCAGGCCTGTTTCTCCTCTCCAGCTGGTAAGGGTTAAAGCTCACTAGTGAAAACATCAGCCCTTGCTTTCTAGCTCTCCGAATACATCAACATTCACAGATCTAATACCAGTGTGGGCTCTGTTATCCATGCCTAGACTGGTGGCCCTTACTCATTATGCAGGCCCTCCCCTACTTACCAGGTAGTCTGGCTTGATCTTCAGTAGCAAAAACAGATGCACACACTTGTGCGCCATTCTCACAAGCACCCTTTGCTCATGCATCCCTCAAATATTACATCTCCCACTGGGTGGTGATCTAATGTCCATGCACGGACCCTGTGTCCCTGACCTGATTACTGATTCTGACCTGGAGTCTTTCCAAGTACAGGTCTTCAAGCTTGAGGTTCACCAGCAAAGTATACTTATGTGTACACATGAATATACACACATATGTATGCACAGTTAAATTCTCTAGGCAAGTATAAACAGTGTGGTGTCTTCAACTGCTGGCACTTAGACTTACAGGCTCTGTAAGCCACAGTCCCTGCTCCAGTTGCTGGCATTTAGACTCCAGCAGCACACACCCCATTCCCAATGGGGGTATTATCCCTTCCCCATTTGCTGGCTCCCAGATCTCAGTTGTATTCTGATCTCTCTGTTGTCACCTGGATCTACAAACCTGGGGACCCATGGTCTGTTCTCCAGCTGATGGCAACTGCATGCTGTAGCACTCGCATAGGATAGACTGAGATTACAAAGGCAAGTGAGTAGCAGGATTTATTAAGAACAGATGTAGGGCTCAGACAAGTATCCTATGTTTATTCCTCTGGTATCCACCCTTATCTCTCACTTTCCTTAACTTTGTCACTTCCCACAAAAATCCTATAATTTTTACATAATCCCCACAAGTTCTTTCTGTTGTTCTATGTTTTTTTTTGGTATACTCTCACAAAGCCTCTCAAACATCCCATCACACCCATGAAAGTTTTGATTTCCTCTCTGTTCCCTCCTCCCACTCCCTCCCACACCCCTCCATGCCCCTGCCTATGCCTGAATAGTTCATTTTAACAGCCCACCAATCAGCGGCTGAAGAGTTCTGGTTGTTGTCTACCTTATTACCTTCTCATTGATATTTGTGTGTCTGTTTGTTTTATTGCTTTATCACTTTCCTTGTTACTTGTTACTATTACGCTGAATAGCCCTTAACTGGGTAGCTTAATGAACCTTAATGTACATTCTATGTAGTCTTACCGTGGGATAGAGGAAAATGCTCTTGTTTGTTTAAGGTCCTGGGATCATGCTACCTTTTTTATTGGTTCTGATTTTCCCTCTGTTATTGAATTACTGCTATCACTTGCCTTTTTTTTGTTGTTCATTTTCTCAGGGGAAGAGCTCCAGTTATCTTCAATGAGATTTCCTATAGGATTTAATGAAACCAGAGTGTTACATGCTTACCACAGTTGTAGTGTTACAGTCCCAGAGGAATGAGTGAGTTGCTTGTATAGATTTCTTCTGCCTCTGAACTGTGCTGAGAGCTTCAGCTCTCTGCCTAGTGTGAACCTTTCAGCAAGGACTGCAGGTGTGCTTGCACTAAAAATAAGGTTATCCAGTTGGCTATGTGCTCCAGGTCCTGTCTTTAGATGACAATGAATAGCAAACACAAATGAGTTTGCAGGTGCTACAGCATAACAAATTCTAGCCTAGAAATAAAGGGTAGTGACATCAGGTTGACCTAGGTACAAGTCTGGTGAAAACATAGCATTTATAATTAGAAACCATTTTCATTATTGATTAAATGCTGTGTAAAATCATTAGAATTCTATTCTAGTCCCTAATTTTCAGAAGCTGGACAAAATCAGGAAAAATACTTTTATTTAGAAGCAACAGAGTCTAACCATTAAGGGTCTATAATTGGAAATAGGAAGTGATGGTCTGTTGCCTTTTCATACTGCTGCACAGAATCACCTCCTTCTACCTGCAGGCCACCCTCTTCCCAATGCACCCCAGGATATCTTTGGCCCTCCTGGTCTCAAGGGCACACTGCTGGCTCATGGTCAACGTGTCATTGATCAAGACTCCCAGGTCTTTCTCAGCAGAGCTCCTCTCTAGTAGGCCAGACCCCAGCCTGTACTGGTACTTGGAATTATTCCTCCACAGCTGCAGGACCCCACACTTGCCATTACTGAACCTTGTTAGGTTTCTCTCCATACAACTCGCCAGCCTATCAAGGTCTTGCTGAAAGGCAACATAGCCTTCAGGTGTATCAACCACTCCCCCTAGTTTTGTATCACCATCAAACTTGCTGAGGATACCTTCTATCCCTTTGTTCAGATTGTTGACAAACAAGTGGAAGCATGCACATACATGTGAGTTTAGGTATATTGAGGGGTTTGGACATGATTTGCAGAGAGGCATCTCATGAGTTGGAGTGGAAATTAGAACTAACACTACCTGCAAGCTAAAATTTTCGTGTATGTTGCACCTTACTTGCACTTATGGATGTATCAGAGTCAGTTATTTTAGTGGCAATTTCTAGGATAACCTGAATTACTTAGAAGTAAAAAAACCTCAAAGGGACTGAAGGCTTTCAAGGAAAAATAGGACAAGATAACTAGTACAGCATGGAAGTGTGTTCAAGGGTGAGACCTGGTTGTGATGTTTTTCTTTCCAGCTTGTGAGCCCTTTTCTTGAAACTTTCTGTGCTGACTGTAGGCTCAGGACTAAAGCCAGAGCTGTGCTCAGTGATCAGGCAAGTAACAGGATATTTATTATAGGAATAGAGCTGGGTAGTAACTGGGAAACATCCCCAGCGTTGTAATTCTGGGAGGTACACAGCACCACATGAAGAAAAGTGCATCTCTGAGAACATCGTATTTTGCTATATTGACTGTTCCCATGTCTTCTGTGAACTCTCACATATCTAATTTGTGTTTACATTGTGACAACACTGTTGTTTCTGCGTCTTTTTTCACAGTTCGCTCTTAAATATGGCTAGTTACTATTCCTAATGGTTTGCTTAGAAAATTTGAGTCATTCAGCTGGAAAAACAGAAAAGAATCTAAACTATCATTCATAAATAAACAGTCTTGACATTCATGCAGAATGTAATTTATTTGGAAAGATGGTTCATCAAGTGCTTGCAAACAATGAACATACTTGGGGGAATAATTTCTTTTTTTAGATTATTTGGGAATAGGAATGGTAAAAACTGGTTACCTGTATATATTTAGAAATGTGTATGTAGAAATAATTTACATCTAAAAGAACCTAATACTTGATAGTGTAAGAGATCAATATTAAGGATAGATGTCAGCCCACCCAAGATTCTCTTAAGCACATCATCAGAGAACTAACTTGGGGTGTAAAAGATGGAACTAGTAGAAAGCCAGGGCTGAGGTGTATGAGTTGAGCTCTGTTCTTCAGGAGTGGAGCAGAAGCACAAACTTTGCCAAGACATATTCTTGAATTTTGAGGAGGACTTCCCCATTGTGGGATGGGGCTGTTTTCGGGCCTTGGTTCTGTAGCTGCCGCAAGTGAGGTGGTGTAGTCAGTTGTGTGCCTATAGGGCAGAACGGGCCACTGGATGTTGAAGAAGGCAAGATGAAAATCATTGGTTAATGGCTAAATGTACAACTCCATTTCCTTACCTCAAGTGAAGCCTGCACTGGTCTTACCTTGCCACCAAATGATATTGTCACATTGATTCACACAAAGTTCCCCCCTGCCATCAGTTTCATTGTCTTTGTCATGTCAGGCCCCTGATGCACTAACAATGGTCTAGGGATCAGATGTCTAGAGAGAGAATAATGGAAGAGTATTAAACCTATTTTATTTTGAAAATTTTTGCTTTGATGAAAAAGCTGTTTTCTCTAATGATTTAGCTGCTCCTATTTAAGTTTAACTGTAGTTAAAAGTGTAAGCTGCAGAGTGAGAGGGTCTTGCATGCAGTATTTGAATGAATGGTAGTTGAGTTTATACTGAATTTGATGTTCATGAATTCATATAATCTAATACAGGTCTAAGTGGCTTCATTTTCACTGCAAGCTGTTCATATGCTTGAGAGTCAATTTTACATACTTAACAAAAAAGTCTCATGGGAGAGAAACAAAAGGCTCAAGGAGAAGAGAGAAATCAGTAATGGAACAGGGAGGTGAGTAAAGGAAACAGCAAGGAAAATGGGAGTAAGAAAATGCAGTTGAGGAATGATTACAAGAGCTGGGAAAATGTGGACGGAAATCGCTGTAAAAAGCTCTCATAGGAGAGACTGCCCAGATGTTCCCATGTGCAAACTTGTAGTGTTGATGGGGAAGGTAGAATTTATAGAAGCTTTAGCTTCCCATTGCTTGGCAAGTGTGCCACAAACTCCTGTGTTTCATGGCTTGACTGTAGCTCTACAACAGTCTTTGAATTTTCTTCGATGGTTCTCTGAATGTGTCAGTTTTGTGGTCAGCAATGCTAAAGCAGATTGAACATTCTGAATATCTAGGAAAATAGAACAAAAAAGGGAGTTCTGTTCACTGTATCTTAAAAAGGACATAATGGGAGTTAATAGAAGGTACACATGCAGGCACTGAGGGTGTTCAGAAAGATGAACCACCTTCAAAGTTAGAGGAAACTAAATGGACTGGATCTGTTTTTCTTGGGAAAGAGGCAGTTGAAAAAAACTTACTAAATGTTTATAAAATCACAAGTAGTATGGGGAAGACAGGAGAGAATTACCATTTCATAGAATCAAAGAATGACTTCTGTTGGAAGGGACCTTAAAGATCATCTAGTTGCAACCCCCCTGCCATCGACAGGGATGTCATTCAGTAGACCAGGTTCCTCAGAGCCCCTTCCAACCTGACCTTGAACTCTTCCAGGGATGGGGCATCCACAACTTCTCTGGGCAAGCTGTTTCAGTGCCTCACCACCCTCACAGTAATCAACTAATCAACTTGGTGACTCTCCTCTAGACTTACTCCCCCCACTACCCCCGAGTCCTTCTTGGCAAGGCTGCTCTTGATCTGTTCATTCCCCAGTCTGTATTGATACCAGGGGTTGCCCTGACTAGGTTCAGCGTGTTGCACTTGGTCTTGTTAAACATCATGAGTTTCCTTTGGGCCCACTTCTTGAGCTTGCCCAGGTCCCTCTGGATGGCATCCCATCCTTCAGGTGTGTCAGCTGCACCACTCAGCTTGGTGCCATTTTGTTTCCATTTATTGGACTTCCATTGGTGGCTGAATAAGGGAAATAATACACAAATGCATTTGCCTGTTAGAGAATCACAACTGTATTGTCTACCAAGCAAATGAGTGGTAACATCAATGTGTACATGTTTCTAGCCCATTTTAATGGGCTGTAATTTCTGCAAAATTATGTTACTTTTGACCAAGGCAGAGAATTATGGCAGTGAAATCAGGCTCATTTTGTGTATTCAACATGTTCTGAGGAGACAAATTAAAACCAACTGAGATCTGGATGACATGTAACTGTACCATTAAAACACTCTGTTCGGCTTCATAAACATGACCTTTAGTAAGGTCATTCTAATGTGGTTACACAGCTCTTTGCTCCTGAGTGGCTCATATTTCTGTTTTTCAGAAACAGAGTTACATGCTATGTCTGTAAGAGACAGGTGAGAAATAAATTGGAATTAATTTTTCTTATTTCTGTGTGTCTCATAAAATGTTGTGCCTTGTTAAAGTATACACAGGTGTCACAAATAGCTTTAGAGTTATGGCACTCAGGTTAAGGTATTGCCAGTCAAAGGTGATTTAAAATGGATTATTCATCTGTTGCTCCAGGAATCTGAGCTTTCCAAAGGATTAATTAGAGCAAGCATTCATCAGTTCACACTGTGGATTCTCACAGTGGGAAGAAGTACAAACTGCACTTCAGATTTTTTTTTCTCTCTGGTGTGATTGTGAGTTCTAAATGTTTTAAATATTGGTCTTTTTTGACTCCACAGCATTCTCTCAGGACAGTTGCATTGGTGATTGGCTGGTGATTACTTCTGTTGTGATCTTGGGTTTTGTCTGCTTAGCTGCTCTGTAGCCCACAGCGCACGAACAGTTTTGATGGAGCCCAATGTTCATGTTGCAAACTTCAGTACCATTTGCTGTAAACTGACTAGACTAGAGATCCAGCTATCCATTTGTTGTGCAGGAGGAGTTCAGGCTTAAGAACAATTTTCACTTTAGCAGAAAACTCTCTGTACTGCTGCTGCTGCCACCACACTTGTCAGTTTTGGATTAGCGATTGGCTGTTGTTCCTCAGCAGTGCACGGAAGTAAAATCTTAACAATTTTAAAAACACACTTGGGGTGTAAATTATATTTTTCCTGAATTGTACGGGCATCCTCTCTACTGAAGAGTTTCCTGCTGGGTACTAAGCTAAAATATCCAATTCCAGATACCTCAAAGCTTATGAAAGCTGTGACAGTCGGACACTGCAAACAGGATTTTAAGGTTGTCGTCATATTATATAGATATACTAGATATATACGTACTCTCTGTCATACAGATACGTATGTCTGTACTACACGTGTTAGATTTATCTGTAGACGGGGAGGCCCGTCTGCCCCTCCCGCGGCCGCCAGGTGTCACTGCAGGGACAGTTCACAGCGTGAGTCGGGGAACCGCTGAGCAGAGAAGAACGTTCTGCAGTTAATCTCAGATAAATACCGAAAATCCAGCGCCTTCTGAGGGTTTTCCACTGTCGGTTGCACTTACCAAGTGGGTCTCCTTTCGAGTGTGTTAAACCACCTGGAACGCTACTGCTGTTAAAAGTGGCAGAGCGCTGTGGCGAGGGAACTGCTACTTACTGTCCCGAGAAACGTGGTGCCCAGCGACAGAGCAAGGGACAATAAGCACGAACTGTAACACAGGAAGCTCCATCTCAACATGAGGAAAAACTCCTTTACTGTGAGGATGACTGAGCACTGGAACAGGCTGCCCAGAGACACTGTGGAATCTCCTTCTCTGGAGATTTTCAAAAGCCTCCTGGGTGCAATCTGGTGCTGCTTGCTCAAGGTGAACCTGCTTTCAAAAAGGGGTTGGACAACATGATCTCCAACGATCCCATTCAAGCCCATTCTGTCATTCTGTAAAAATAACAGGCAAAGCTCTTCTGGTTCAGAGTCCACTTTTCTTTGAAAAGTCTTGCCTTAATCTCTCAAGACTTTCATAGCTCAGCTGTGAAATAGCATTAGTAATGCATCCCTTCTCTACTGAACAAGAACTTGTGGAGTGATATTTGGCTATTTTAAAAATAAAGCTATTTAAATTTCCAGGTAAACACCATAAAGAAAGCAAACACAGGGCAAAATTTACTTCAGTACAGTGAATAATGTGCAGCATCATTGTGCATAATCTGGCTCACCAAGCTGTAGTTTCATCATAATGGAAACAAGTGTCATTCAGAGATATAGACACTTCAATGTCTAAACATGTTTGAAGTATTTGTATCAAAGACATGAGGAACAGTTTATGTTTCTACGCTTTTTCTTTACTTTGACTTTTACTTTGGGCTTTTTTTTTTTCTTTTTTTCAGTTTGTTGTTGTTTTATTCAAATGGGACTGACTTCCTTAGGTAACTTTGTATTCACTTTTGAATTCTGAGCAGTTTATAATTAAAAACAATTTAATTTTGAAAATGCATACTTTTCTGACTTGAGATTGAAAGATGTATATGTAATTTTAATATAACACATTCCAGATTAACCATTGCTATGGCTTGTTCTCTAGTTTAAAACTGGTCTTTCAGTATTGCTGGAGATGTAGCTGAAGCTTCATGGTACAAATTCACCCAATTCAAGTTTTGTAATCATTAATGTTTGTTTTTATACCAAATTTTATCTCTTTGTCCCTCTTTTTTTATTGACCGCTGAAGTGAACCAGCATATTGTGACGGCAGAAATGGATCAGCATCTGACGTATACTATACTTGTGAAGAAAAGTTGCTGGTTTTCCATCTTTAAAAGAAGCTCTTTGTCCTGAAAGGCCTGTATATACAGTTCTTTTGCATGTGGGAAACATATTATGGAGCTTCAAATTAAGTGAACTGTATGAACACTTATTGGCTATTTTTTCCCCCACAGCTCTAGTATGTGTTTAATTTGGATGCTGCAAAGAACTGATTCTACATCTAACACTATTCGTTGTAGCAGTGTCTGTTTTCAGCTTGAGTGCCATGCTTGGAGTGGAGTTTTGGATTGATGAGATTTTACTGATAAGTGTTTTAGAGGAAAGACTGAGGAGGGGAAGAAAACCCTGTATAATTTAGGTGATCAGGTGCTCCTCTGAGTTTCTTGCACCAGCAAGTGGATGGATGAGCAATGAGACATACAATCGGTTATTATGTGTAACTATATAACTCTTTACTACTTCAGCATGCAAATATTCTAAATTGTATGAACAGAAAGGGAGAGAATAAGACAAAATGTTACCGTTTTAGAGACTTTCATTAGATGTAATATAAATTATGCATATACTTGTGAACAGTTGTATATGTGAATGTTTTATGTTTTTATTCTTTCTCTAAAATGAGAAGGTTGGCAAAAGATATTGAGATTTTAAGAGAATAAATAAAATCTAGTATCAAGATAGCAGTTATTTTATATGTATTTTCTAGGATATTTTATTCTGTGGAACAATAAGGTAGAGAATACTGATGTCTTCTCTTCAGAGTTAATGACTTGGGAGGAGGAACAGTTCAAATATTGCAGTTTCTTTGGGCATGAGTATCACATTAATACATTTTAAATAAAGCAAAATGGGATTGGAAACAGCCCTAAATATTTAAGGCTGTATAATTAAATGGCTGTAACTGCTGCTTTGCAAACATGTCCTGCACTTTTCTTGTAATGGACTAGAATCACTTGAGTTTTTTTCCTCTACCATGCTGAAGTTTGTAGCCTGATGATTTCCTGATTTAAACTCAAATTTTCCTAGTGTTCATGGAGAAACAATTAGGCTCCAGAATTTGCTAATGAACTGAGCCTTGACTTCATTCTTGAACTGAGAGTGGCTTTTATTCTATGGTCTGACTAGGTACCTGTATGCACAACAACTATATTCCAAGGCTCAGTAGTATGAGCTAATGGCTGTATCTCTAGATCAGAAGCCTCTAGGCCTCCTTTCAGTCTGACCTGCTGACCATAAAGCTGTTACCTTCATAATCAGACACTGGTCAAGCTACTGAACAGATACCCATCACTTCCTAATGATATTCATGGTCTAGTCATATAGACCACAGATCCCAAAAGTGAACTCCTGTAAATCTTAGCTTAGCCACTGCATAATTTCCTAAAAAATTGTCTTGGCATTCAAAGATCCTACATTCGTTTGGTTCTCTATGTGAATATAGTAATTTGACTATAGGAGACCTAATTTATAAATGTCAGTTATGTCAGTTACCCCATCTGCAAAATTAGAAATATTAATTAGGCTAAGATTAATACATTTGAAAGACACTTGTGATCCTTGAGTAACCTCATGGAAATATAATTACTATAAAACATCCCATGCATTAAAAAATCTCTTTATAGCTTTAGAAAAGTAGGTGTTACTGTCAAACAATTTTCTTCTATGCTAATGTGTTTATTTGTACTTTTGACTAAGAAAGAAAGAAATAACAGACATTTGACTTTGTAAAATAGAGTACTGTTTATGCAAATTGCAAGTAACCATCTAATTTCTATTAGGACTTGTAAAAATCTTAGTTTAAGATGAAATTAGTGAGAAAGGTTTTCCAGGACAGAAAGCATCAAGTTAGAAAGCACTGTGATGATTAGCGTTGTGCCAATGAAATCATGTGCCTTAGAGGTTCAGTAATGGGCTTAATCCTACAAGAATTTAATTATTTTTATCTTCCGAGGCAAACTTTGAACTCTGTGAATTCTTATGCCATGTGAATAGTCTTTTAGAAATGCATGCCATCACTTGTACCTAAAAACAAAGTGCTATGAATGCTTTACTGGGTCAGATTTTATGAAAAAAAACCCATTATGAGGAAAATCTTTATTAGATCAGAAGCAAATACAGAGTACAGAGCTCTCTGATTTTTTTCCCTGGTCAGGGAATCCATGGTGTCTAATAACCGATAACCTTATCTTTCTGAGATACCATAATCCTTCTTGAACTCTTCCAGATATTTTCTTTTAATCTTATACTACTTGATGGATCTTTTATCTCATCTATTCTCCAGTGCCAAATTGCAGCAAACCTTTTTTTTTCTGTTTTAGCATCTAGGGTTTGAACAATGTTTAAACCTTGTTTTTTACTTTGTATCTTTAGTTTTATGTGTTTTACAGAAAGCAGAGAAGTATGATATTATGAAACAGTCTGAGTTGCATAAAGTACCCAGTTTTATTAAGGAATGTTGTATCTAAAATTGATTTTTAATATATACAAAGTTGTATTATCCCAGAGAATCATAGTCTTCATGGAAAATGGATGTATTTCCATTGAGACTCACTGTGGGAAAAAAATCCCATTTCTTTTCCATCAGTTTCCTAAAATCCCAGAGCATAAACCCCAATGGTTTTATTTTTTTGAAACATAAGTACTTCAACAGCTGCAGCTTAATATGAATAAGCAGAGCATGCACGTGAACTACGTTGAACATACATCAAATTACCTGCCTGATACATGATATCACCATGCCGTAATCCTGAGAGCTGTACGAGATCTGTAATCAAGTTACATTTAGAGAAGTAGCTATACGATTCTCTTGCACTTATACCTGCCTTCTGAAAAGATAAATCTCAGATTTACAGAAGAAGTGTTTTATGTATATTCTGGTTAAACTTTTATGAGATGCTATCCCAGGAAACAAGAAATTGAATTTCAAAGGGTAGAGGAAAGAGACAAAGTAGATATAACAAAAACGACTAATTCTACCTGTCTTGTCTCTCAGGCTGTCTACTAAATTCTCTTTTTCTCTTTGTGCTTTAAAGCAGAGCTGCAGAAATGAGTGAAAAATTGACTAACCTTACAATAAAGTCCTATGGTGATGTGTTCTTCACATCAGTTGTGAAGTGTACAGAAAGAGCAGAGGGTTTTATGCTGAGTTTTGGGGACAAAAAACCCCAGGTCTGTAGATGCTGAGGTGGAACTTCCAGAACATTTAGTTCTGCATAAAGGAATTTAGCTTATGCAGCTAAGCAGAAGCAATACAAATGCTGCCAGCTGACTTGCCTGAGCAGTTACAGTGCTATCATTGTGAATGCTGAATCCTTATGCCAGCACTTGCACTAATGTGGACTAGAAGGAAATATTTGTCTGGATAAGTACAAACATCAAACATCTATAAAAATGGCATGGTCTTTGTGGACAGTTTGAATAATAAAAGAGCTACATTTAGAGACTAAATTGTTTATTGTGAACTGCTCTCCCAGTTTCTGTAGTAAGTGATCTCATATATCAGTGTTTAGTGCTTTCTCAAGTAAAACAAACTAGTGTGGTGCTGTTCCTAGACTGCCTCAGTTCCATTCACATGCTATTATGTTTACCACCAGCATGCATCTTTCTCTCCTCAGAAAATATACAAATGGGCAATGCTTGACATTCTTTCTCTTTTTTCTTTCCCTCTTCTTCTCTTAGTTTGAGTCAAACTACCCACACAACACAGAGATAATACATTTTTTCTTTTTAATATAATTGAAAAATGTCAGTTGCAGCCTTTCTTGGAAAAGCTGCATCAAGAAAATTACTTTTTCTACCCTCACTTTTTTTTCCTCTTTAGTAATCCCAGTTATGGCAGGAGTTTATTTTGTTCTTGCTTTTTATCTGAAAAGTCAATTTCACAGACTAATCACAAGACTGTGAATAGGAATTTCTGAAAATATAAGTGTGACTATAGCGTGATGGGTACTTTACATGGTAAAGAAGGATGCACGCTCTTCTGAGGTGGTAATCAAAGAGGGTTTATTTCAAATTCGGCGCTTCCCTTTATACCCTGATATCATGTGACCTTCTAACCAACAGGGTTGTCCATTTAGACGCATGCTTCTTTGGACTTCTCTGCCCCCGCACGTCCCCCGTGCCTTGGAGACGCCTCCTACGTGTGACATTGCTGAGGTCTCCTGAAGCAATCACTCTGCACTAATGTTGTCAAACCATGGGGTTATCATGATTTTGCACAGATGAACAGTTGATAAGTCAGAAGACAAGGGCCGTTCACGGGTTGCCATCATACCATAGATCTAATATCCAGCCAAAGATTGTGATCATATCATAGATCCAACAGAGCCATAGTGTTCATGGGCTGCAGGGAATAAGGGATTATGTAGATAACAATGATTAGAAGAACACTTACACTCGTCAATTTGAACAATTGTTTACAAACATGTAAAACTTGCATCAATTCATGTAATCTGCTCAGTCTAGTCATCAGCACATGTCTGAGTGGTTGGGCAGATAGGGCTTATACGAGGTTGAAATAGTTCAGTGTGTCCATCATGTGTAATAATCTTGTCTATGTAATAATTTGAATGGAAAACAAAGCATTATTTATTCCATCGGGGCTTTATGGCATACACTTGGGGAAGAATGTACTTGTAAGTGCTTTGCTGAGTCAGGGCCAATGGGAAATGCTTCTAAGGATTAAGTAGCAATTGAAGACAATAAAAATAGTTCTTTTAATTTAAATCTTTTCATATGTGCCTATTATGCTGTGTTTCAAAATGGTAACAAACACAGTAGTGAAAGTCTCAGAAATTAAGTAGTTAACTTCTCCAAGGAGGATACAGGAAATTCATTTAGGTTACTGTAGACTGTAATTTGTCTGGAGAATTACATACTTTTTCCTTAAACTGTACTGAATTTTTGATCTGTGGAGTACTGAATCCTGAGTGGATGGTGAAATGTATTAGACTAGGGAATAGCCTCCTAAAGAAGGCAGGAGAAGCTTTGTCCATTGGGGAATTTACAACTGCACAGTGAAAATGTTGGGGAGCCAAGCTTATTATTGTTCTTAAAGGATGGATTATTCTGTAATTCATAGACAATCTAACCCAAGGGGTTCGCAGAAGGAGATGGAAGGGAAATAATTCAAATTTTATTTGAAAATAAATTGTTTATTTTGTTGAGTCAATTAAAAAAGCCTCCTCATTCTTCTTTTAAAGCACACCCTTGCTTGCTGAAGACTGGACTTTTTTGAGACAATCTAATTTCATTTTAAGTCAGGATATTTGACCACCTGGAGAAGGAAATAAATAAAGAGATCTCTAGTGTGAGTTGTTTGCATGCTTATCAGAAACACTACGTGGGAGAAACCTGGCGTGTTCATATCACCAGCTAGGGAACAGGAATGTTCTACCATTAGTTGAGGGGAAAAAGATTCTCAAAGTGAAATACCAGTTTCCAAGTCTGAGACACTAGAAGAGCAATTCTTCTGGGTTCTCTTGGGTCTTATTTTGTGAAGTATTTTCATGAGGGATCAAAAAATGTGCTGGTCTTTCCCTTCCAATTTGTGAGTATGTAAAAGTTTTAGGGTGATTCAGATGTTGAGCTCAGCTACAGCAGATCATGGTACTTGGTGAAAATGTCCAGCTTTTATAACAAGAACTAAACTAAAAAATAGAAATTAAGTCAGTTTTGTGTGTTCTTCCCATTTTGTGCTCACTAACTGGAAGCTAATCACCTTTGGTGCTTTGACTTTCCAGTTTTGTCATGTGGTTTGGTATAGGGCATTGATATTGTGCAACACCATTTTCTGCTCCTATCCTGTCATTACTGGACTTTCTGGTGTGTCCTCTACAAAGGCAAAAAGGAATAATTTCTATCACGATTATTTTGTCCATCATCTTGATGGATGTGCCCAAACACTGGAAACCCTGTGGGGAAGAGATTGTCAAATGCACAAACCCAAAGTAGGAATTAACTGTCTGGAAAACAGTTCAGGTAGAGTTTGCAAACAGCCCACAGGATTAAATATTGTTCACCATTTGAGTAACTTGGGAAGTCCTTACAATGCCAAGATGTAAGATTAATTTACAGTGGATTTCCAGATAGCTGCTTGCTTTCTTGCTTTTTTATAAGCTGTATGTGTCTTCCTCTTTACCTGCTGGCATACCAGGCCTGCACAAATATATTACCTGATGTATTCATCCTTAGCTGCTTGGAGTAATGCCACATGGGGAAGAGTGCTTGCCTTTGAAGATTGATTCCCGTCTCTGACTTCTTGGTCCAAAAAAACCAAAGCAGCGTAACTACTTTAGGAAGATTTATGTCTTCTTTTGGCACCTAGTAGTCAGTTTGCAGTCAATCTATCAGCTAGGTGCAGACTTAATTTGAGAGAGTAGTAAAGTCTTATTTTCTAGTTGTTGGATGTGAAAAGCTGCACATCTTCTCTAAAGGTGCTTAGTGGGATTTCCGTTGAGGTGAATAACTCTCTATCAACCAGAGAGAGAGGATTTTCTGATACAAAGCAGTTAACCAGTCCCCCAAAAGATTTTTATGGCAGAATGTATTGAAGACATCTGCTAAATGGGACACTGCCAGCCCCCAGGCCATATGCTTCATGTCCCTGGCATATGCACAACTAAGCACAACAGCACTGAACATATTGGGAGAGGTATGGATGCCTCTCCACCATCTCCTCCCACTCCTCAGAGAAACAGAATGGAACAAACTTTTGCTGCATAAAAAGCTGTATTAGAAATTCACTGTCCCTTAGTCAAGGATCTAATCAAGAGATGGAGTCAGAACACCTCTGTGTCTGTCCAGCTCTGCTGGTCACTGATGTCCTTTTTAACAAACTACAGCTCAGAATCTACCTTTGGTTTCTGTTTGTGTTGGGAAAGGTTACGATTGTAGAGTTTTCTGTCTCTCGACTCCCTGTACACCACTTCAAAACCAAGAAATGGAGAGTGTTAGGGCTTTGGTGTCTAAGATGAAGTATTTTCTGATTCTCTTAAAAGTGATTTCTTTCTGTGTTTCTCACAGGCAACAGTTCTATTTTTATATTGTAAAACAATTAAGAATCTACTAGGTTTATATATTTCCCTATATCTTGTAAAAATAATAAAATGTAATTACCAAAATTCAAAATCAAGTGAAAAACGTTGAAGTAGCTATTTTCTAAATTTTGCTTACAGTTTCATTTGATTTTTTTCAGTAAAGTATGTTTTCTTCTGTGCACACTGTTCCTGAGACAATCTTATTGTACTGATTTTTTCCCAGTTCTTTTATGTTAAAGCTATTATGAGGTCATTTTTGTATAACTTAATTTATACTTTATCCCTATGTTAGAGCAAGCTATGGAGTGGAAAGTGCATGCCAAAATGTATTAAAATTAAAAGTAGTAAGATGGCATTTTTAAGGTGTATTATGAACAATACCTCTCCAGTTGATTGACATAAATCGGGTCAAGTTATCTGTTGCTAAACTGAAAGTAAAATTATAAATTGTGATGCAGAACAGCTAGAAATATTCAGGAGCTTTCCCTGCTCTGTTTTTTAGCCCTTCTATGATATTATGGATAGTATACATTTATTCATTATAGTCAAAGTGGAATGTGGGGAGCACCAGCTAGAAATAAGTATGTTTTAACCAGCAGTTCTGGAATTCTAATAGATAAATAAATCTAGCATTTTAATTCTGAGCCATTAATTAAATATTATGGAGTGTTGGAGACTGGTGAAGTTCTGTAACAGTGCAGAAGTGCCATCATAATACAAATACTTAAAAGTATTATAAGGGACTATTAAACACTCAAGAGAATAGCTACTTTTGCATAAGTCTTGGCAACAGAGTAGAACAGTTTGGATGCCATCAACAAAAGGTTAGAGACAAAGAGCATATTATTGTCAGTCAAGATGGTTTTATGGAAATGTGTTTTGTCAAACAAAACTGTCATCACCTGACATGATCACAGATCTGGCTGATAAAGAGAGCAGAATGAATATAGTGTACTTGAATTTCTCAAAGGCATTTGTTCTTATCACTCTAACATCTTGATGGGGGGAAGCAATGAAACTTGGCTCCAAGAGGTTATATATTAGATGGATTAAAATCTGGCTTCATAACAGATTTAAAAGTTGCTGTTGGGAAGAAAGCATGGTGTCTGTTTCCTGACAAGGTACCTCAAGAATCTGTTTGCTTTATATTATTCAGCATTTTAGCAGTGTTCTGAAATGTTATTTAAATTATTTACCAGCAAATAATATTGTGATTATACTACTGCATTATTAGACAATAATCTGAATTATCCAAGTCATCACATTTGAACATTTTCTACAGATAAATATTAACATAGTATGTGTAGGAGTAGAGAATATTGCCTATACCTATTCCAAGAAACTCCTGAAAATGAATAACTTAGAGCAGGAATTATGAAAGTGAGTACCTATCTTGATACAGGTTTATTGAAGTGATGTGCAAAAAGTTTCTGCTATGAACACAAGGACTCTGCTAAAAATGGGAATAGCAGGTAAACATGCAGATGTAGTTTTACCTCTGTAAGAGTGCTATATTACTATATCTAGCTTTGGGCTTTCTACTCCAGAATCAACATGACAACACTGGAGGAACTTCAGAGAAGGGCATAAAAATGATCCTTAGCTGGAAATGGATTTGAAGACATCGATATATTCTACTTATTTCTCAGTAGTCTAAAAGTTGACTTAATATACACACATAACTCTAGATTAGAACATGATGCCCTGGTAGGAGAAATTTTCAACTTTCTTTGCAATAACACAATGAAATAGGCAAGTTTACTCCAAGAAAGATGCAGTATTTAAGTGAAGGTATTTTCAGACAGTTTGCTAGAGAATGTGGTGTACTTGCCCTCACTTCTGATGTTTTGACATTTTAAAATTATCTTACTAAAAAGCATATTAAAATTAATTTCTTTAAAACTGTGTTAAAATTGAAAGAGATCATGCTAAATGAAGCCTGAAGGCATTAAAACATGTGAAAAGACCTGGGGAAGCATGCTGGTTTCACTGAGTTTGTTATCAAGGCTTTGTCTAATGGCAACATCCTAAATATGTTGAAGGAGAGTGTGAGGCAAAATGTAAAGTCATTATATGGAGGGAGGAAGAGAAACTGAAGTAATAAGGAGAGAGGTATTAGTGAGATAAGAGGAAAAAAAACCCCAAACTGTTCAAAATGTCTGGAGAAAAGGCTAAGAAGAAAAAAGATGTTAGAGAATTAATCACTCCAAACAGATGCCCCAGATTTAGATTTTTTTTTTTTTTTTTTTTTTTTTTTTTTTTAGATTCTCAGTAAGCTCTCATGGCCATAACTTAAAAAAAAAAAGTAAAACCAATTATTTGTGTCTTGGGAACTTCACCAGCTAATTGAAACTATGCTTATCCTGCAGAGCAAATCACACCAGTGACTACAAAACAGCTTGAGATGCAAGTGTGTTTACTGGCCTATGCATGCTTTTGTGTGTGTGCACACAATTTTCAAGGGATGTGAAAAATGGTGCTCTGTATCAGTGGGGATGAAGGGTACAACCAGGCACTCCTTGAAGAAAGGTTTGTCAGTTTGTATATTTCATTTATTGTGAGTAGCTATTCCTTCCACCTTTTTTCCCTAGCAAATCTTTTAACAGTAAAGTTGAAAGACAAGCTGAAAATCACATTCTTATGCATGAAAGGCTTTTGAAGCAGAAAATTTTTTTTTCAAACTTAAACTGTGAGGACTGTAATAGGAGAAGAAGAAAGCACTTTTCATCGACTGAACTCACCTTGCTATGCTAAGGTTCTTTGTGCATTTGTAACCAGCTACACGCCAAAGCCAGATGTTCTGGAGGGAACTGAAGTGTGCCAGACTTTCCCTCTAATTTGAACACGTGGAACATCTTCATATCTCAGCAAAGGCATGTCTGATAGGCAAAACAGTGTGTCTCAAGAAAAAGACTAAAGGAAGTGGTGGCTGGTATGCTTCAATCCCTCATCAAAAATATTTTCTGATAGGTGTAAGGCAATGCCATAATAAGCCTCTGGAGAAAAACAGCTGCTGCTGAAAGTATCTGCACAAGATCTTCTGTGAGTCTTTAGCTTGGAGTTGCCCAGGTGTATGGCCTTACTGCCATATCAGGGACTGTTGCAACCATTTCCTGATGCATTAACTTTTTGATTGGTTTCCATCTTCCCCCAAGATCACAGAATCTTAGAAAAGATTAGAAGGGTTAGAAGGGGTCTCTAAGCATATTCTCACCCAATATTCCACTGAGAGTAGGATTGCTGGTACTGATAGCCAGGTCAGCTATCAGTGGTTTTATTTAGATGCAGCTTGGAGATTCCCCCATCCTTCTGGCTTATATTTTCCAATGCTACACTACTCTCCTGGTGAAGAAACTTTTCCTCATGTTCACTATGATCTTCCCAAGATGCTAAAAGCTGTGGCTTTTGTTCCTTGCTAAATTTCTGAAGTTAATAAAATGTGCTACTTGCTGTTTTTTCTGGAGCAAAATTTCCTTCCAGTGCACTACCAGGGCTTCACCTTCTAAGATGACTCTTTATGAGCATTAATGGGCAGTTTAAGTCTCTGTGGTCCATTCTTTGTGCTGGCAAGTCTTCTGAGAATGCAGCAATATGGCCCCTTTCCATTGTTAAATGATTCTATAATATCTATTGATATTATAGATATCAATTTGACAGGAGATTACTGTTAAAAGAAACGGCTGTAATACTCGTCATAATCAGAGCCATTGCACCTCCACTGTTAATTTAGCTCACTTTGCATTAGATATTCACTGAACTGGTTAAGATAACTTCAGACATTTAATCACTGCGGTGTTATTAAATAGTTGCATAGTAATGTGTTCAGATGACTTGTAAACCTCACGCAATCAGAGGCCAGTTGGGCAATCAAAGCAGGTTAAAAGGAAAAGGCAATTCTGTCTCGCTGGCTTTAGCTATTTTATGTTAAAGTAAATGAAGCATGTTTTAATCATGGTGGGGTGATACTAGATTATCAGCTCTGAGACTGATGTCTTTGTTTTGGCCACAATATAAATGAACCCAAGTATGTTTCTGATGTGCTTTTCCTTTTTTTTTTTTTTTTAAATCTATTTGTGGTGGAGGTTGTTTAACCCTAGAATTGTTACATGCAAGACCACAGGAGATTCAAAGAGATAGCTTATATAGTATTTCCAAACTAGTGTTTCTGGTCTGGTGAGAACATAATGCTAATTTTACAAGAAAAACAGGATTAAATTTATTTTTAAGTTTTGTTTACCTTCAGTTGCATTTTTAAATCGACTTCATGATACTTCCTGAACATAACACTTGATCTCTATTTGAGAAATACCACATGCTTGGTGGCATTCAGTGACAAGAGTGAATGGTAGGTGATGGAAAAACTGAGCAGGAGTTAGAAGTGTTTGTATGTGACACATCACAGGAGTTTCTTGTGTTAGTTTGGTATAGGACTAACTGTATTCCATCTTACTTTCTACAGTGGAAGCCTTGGCTTATTGTGCACTTTAATAAAAAGGGAAGAATGTGAAATACGCAGTCTCCTTCACTATTGCAATAAGCAGAATTGCTATAGGACAGATATTTATCTTTGGGTTGCACATTCTTGTCAAATCAGACTAATAGTACATTATCAGTCAGATGTATCATCCATATGTCTGCCCATGCTTGCAAAGATGCAATGTGGAACAGAACTAGTGGGCTTCATCCTTCTCCTGATAAGTCCATTTCCAGGGCAAGAAGTACCTGTGCATTTTTCAAAACTTCTTAAGAGCTGCTACTCCCCTATAGTGTTTGGTCTTTTCCCTTTCAATCACTGATGAACTGCCTACTCAGCTTGTTTTGGTGTGGTGCTGGTGGGGGAAAGGGAATGAAGTGCTGCCTTCTTTTTCCTTCTAACGAGCAAAATTCTTGACCATTTCAGTTTATTAAATATTCAATGGCACTTTTCCAGGGAGTGGTTTGTAGCCCATGTGTTTTCTCCAAATGTCTTGTGAAACTTCCCTTGTGATTTCAAATTAATATGGCTTTTTTTTTGGTCATACTGAAATGTAATTTAATACTGTCTTTTACAGTTGTGCTCAGAGATGGCTGGATTTCAATATTAAGTGAACTGCACACTGGTGCTTATATAAATTATAAAACATGCTGAGATCTCCAGGGAAAGAGAATCATTAAAAATAGGGACTATTGCTGCTATTACTGTTGTTACTAGGAGTAATTATTACCTTTTTATTTCTGGAAATTCTATACAGCATTTTTCCTACAGGAGCTCTCCCTGTTTTGAGGTTTTTCTAGTGGTCTTTAAACTTTAATCTGCAGCCTTAGAAAACCTTTTAGGTACAGACTGAGACAGATTTTGTTACCAAAGAAAGCCCTCCTGCTGATGGAGCTCTGTGTTTAATTCTTGGCAGAGCTCAGGAAGCACTTGGCTTTGTTTGCCTGCTGTTGGTCTTTTTCACGTAGCCTTATGTGAGATCGTGATAATTCTGAATTGCAGCTCAAAGGAAAGAGAAGCACAGTGTATTACAAGAATACTGCAAATAAATTATTCTATTTGGTTTAAAAGCTTGCAAGAATTACACAGAATATTCTGAACTGGGAGGGACTCACAAGGATCATCAGGTCCAGCTCTTAAATGTATTGCCCATATAGGGCTCAAAACCACAATCTCGGCATTATTAACACCATGCTCTAACTAACTGAGCTAGTCTCTTAGTTTGATAAGCTTTTTTAGACCTGTATAAATGATGCAGTTCCTTTTAGCAGCAGGACTAAAATGGTGATAATGTGGTCAGCTATCAGTGAGGTTAGTAAGATGCACATCTACACTCTTAAAAATGCATTTTGGAAGAAATGAAGGAAGCATTACACCAAAAACTGTAGCACTGACATCTTTGTTTTCTTTGCACTTGTGTGTTATAGTTTTTCATTACTTATTGAATACACTCTTATTGTGATACTGCCTGCCTCTTTTTAACAGGATCTGAATACAGCAGCAAACTAGTTTTGCTGTGGCTTATTGACAGTTTGAAAGTAACAAAGATCCACTGATATAAGTGGATTTATACTAACTTATAGATATAAGGGTTTGCTCACTTCTTCTGTTTCTTTCAGTTCAGTGTGTCCTCCTGTGCCCCATGCATTATAATCTTGCAAACGATTATTTAAATCAATCCTGTCTGTGTCAAATGCTGGACATCTATATGTGGACATTTATCTTAGGCTAGTTTCCCCAGGTTTCATAGTGGTAGCAATGGGTTCTTTCAGGATGCAGCTAAGGACAATGTCATTTAAGCTGTAGCTATAAATTGTCTTTTTAATGCTCGTATTGCTGTCTCTGAATGATATGAGGTGATTAACCTTCTAATTTAGGCACCCAAAATCACATGATATGAAACCTGCTTACTTTTGGCACCTCTCACCATACTCTGCAGTATCTGGATACATGTTGAATGCTGACGATCCCATGTGCTGCTACCCAGAGATGACTTGCCATTATGACAGAAACGTGCTGTTATCAAGCAATGATGACTCAGGAGCGTCCCTGTAAGATGTCACAGTGTTGCATGACAACATCAGTTGTGGTCTTCTGGCACAGTCACTAAGCAGGTTCTTGTGACATGATACAGCCACACTATCAGATGGCCTTCTGTATCTCATGATGGGAGTGGAGCCGTGCAGCCACTGGCCAATAACAATATAGTTTGACACTAAAAGATGAAGCTTTTTATATTGTGATACTTGCTTATAATATTCCACTGTGTTGAATTTATTCACCTTGTGTGCCTTATGCAACAAGGCCATGATCCCAAATGAAGTCTGTGTAACAAGGAGTAAGAATGAAATACAGTACCCGTTATTTATATCTTCTTTTCATTTGAAGCAACTTAATTTCTGCACAGAAGCGTTTAATAGACTACTAAAATAGCTCTGAATTTGTGAGATGAAAACACAAGCACAAAATCCAACTACAGCAAGCTCTCTGGAAATTATTTTAATTCCATTTTAAAAGCACTGCTGATGCCCAGCTCAGTGGAAGAGAAACCTGGTATGTACAAACATGGTAGATTTGTGATAGGTGACAGCTTATAATGGGAAGTCCAAAAGATGCGTGCTATATCAAGTGGTGGGAAGAGAAGTGCTTTTTGCTTCTGTATGCATTATTAAGGATAATAACCATCTGGTAGGTGGAGAACTGGAAGAAACTTTACTTAGTGACTCTTTGTCTTTAATACCTTCTCTTTATAACAAATCTTTAAGTTGAAATATTTGAAGTTAATAAAAAGCTGGAAATTGTTTCAGCTTGGTTGTAAGTGCCCAGTTAATTTTACAGTGGAATCATGGATGGTTTGTTAGTCCTTTTTATCACTAGCGTACCTTCTTGTATTAAAAGTGAGGATCGGAAGATTACCTGGTTATTACCTTTGGTTCCTGACTGAAGGATTTCAGAGTATGATGTCTGTCCATAGAGCTAAGGTGGGATGCCCTGGTCAAAGAATCACAGACATCAGAGACTACAAGTAGCTTAGAGACAGGAGGCACTGAAGGTTAATCCATTCGTTAGTTCATTCACTATGCTGCAGAGACAGAAGAAGTTTTCATTACACTGTTACAGCCTGGGGGCCAACCTGCTGGAAAGCAGCTCTGTGGAGAAAGATCTGGGGGCCCTCGTGGACAACAAGCTGTGCATGAGCCAGCAGTGCTCACGCTTGGCCCTACTGGCCAAGAAGACCAATAGTACCCTGGGCTGTATCAGTAACTACGTTGCCAGAAGGCTGAGGGAGGTGATCCTGCCCCTCTACTCAGCCCTAGGGAACTTACATCTGGAGTGCTGTGTCCAGTTCTGGGCTCCTCAGTAAAGGGAGTCATGGAGCACCTGGAATGGGTTCAGTGGAGGGGAACAAAGATGATTAAGGGACTGGAGCATCTCTCTTATGAGGAAAGACTGAGGGAGCTGGCCCTGTTCATCCTGGAGAAGAAATGACTGAGAGGGGGCTTAATTGATGTATATAAGTACCTGAAGGGAGGGTATCAAGAGGATGGAGCCAGGCTCTTCTCAGTTGGTACCAAGCAATAGCACAAGAGGCAATGGGCAGAAACTGATGCACAGGAAATTCCATCTGAATATGAGGAAGAACTTCTTTACTGAGCACTGAAACAGGTTGCTCAGAGAGGTTGTGGAGTCTCCCTTACTGGAGATGTTCAAGAACTGTCTGGATGCAATCCTGTGCAATGTGCTCTAGGATGACCCTGCTTGAATAGGGAGGCTGGACCAGGTAATCCACTGTGGTCCCTTTCAACCTGACCCATTCTGTAATTCTGTGATTCTGTGAATTCTACTCAATTGGAAATTCTTGGAATAAGAAGCGGTATTTACAAGAGTATTTATTTGTCTATGCTTTAGATCCGGATTTTTGATTATTTACTCCCTAAACACAAAGTTTTAAGGTTAGTTGGATTTAACCTGTTAAATGTAGAAGCTTACTGAAAAATTCAGAAGCAGGGTGATTTGGTACAAATCTGAATAGTAATACAAAGTCTGGATCTTGGTTCACACCTGAAATTTTTTCTCTGACCAGTTTCTGTTTCTGAAGCTATGAAGTTCCCAAGCAATGGACTATCACTGCTGTTTTGAGAGGGTTTGTTCCACTGTCATGTTTTCATTCCCATTGAGTAATGGTGTCCTCCCTTTCCAAACTTTCCAAGCATTTCCATTTAAGAGGCAAGACTCTTCCTCACTTTTTTTTCTGCCAGTGTGACTGGGAGTACTTAAGCACCCATCACACTCCACACAGCGGAACTGCAGGGTAAAGTTATCCATTGATCCATCTGCCTACCCTCCTGTCTGCAGGGGACTTTTTTATATAAGCTTTTATGGAGAAAATAGTATCACTAAGAAAACTAGATTTACTGATTTTTTTTCTCTTTTGGGACCAGCAGTCTCCCCCAGTTGGAGATATGACATGCTTGACTTTAGTAAACTCATTCTTTCTGTCTGTCTCCCTCTAGTTTCTGAAGTACAGCTTCATATTTTGGTCGTTTCTGTCCCAGTGGTGCATCTGCTTCCATTTTTGCTTCCACCGCTTTTGTGATTCTTCCTGAAGTGTCTGTTGATGTGACATTGACTCAGTTGCCTTTTTTGCTGTCCTAGATGTAAGCAATTTAGCTGTTTCTAATTAAAGACACAGACAAACAGCAAAAGATTCTAACAATCCCAGCACTGTTATCTCCTCGTCACTGGTCTGTCCCTATACCTCCCTCTTACTCAGGCAGTTCTTACTGGCCTTTTCCTCAGCTTATACATTGTTATCTGATTCATGCACATAGACTGTATGCTGTTCCTAAGAAGTTAATTGTAGTTTTCTGAAAATTTCCCATTTCCCTTACCTACCGTGGTGTGACTTTTTGCCTGTCAGCCACCTCTCCTGTTAAATGTAAACGTGCTCTTCCAGGAGAATCTGTGGATTTCAGTGACCAGACTCACATGTTTGAAAAAAAGAGAAAAAAGAAAAAAAGCAGTTGGTCTCTGAGGTACCTAGGACCAAACTCATAACTGGATATAATTGATATAATTTACAGAACAAATAATGATAGAGACAAATGCTGACCATGCATATCAGTTCTCTAACTAATGTAGTAGAGATTAGCCAAGTTAGGTTGGGCCCTACTATTTCAAGTGCCTGATAATCTGTCAAAGGAAGGATGTTATTCAGAATTTGTTGCATATTCTTAGTTTTCTGTATAGTTTTCTCTGTATTAAGTACTGAGCCAGAGCGGGTCAACACTTTGTCCTCCAAACAGCAAAGGAGACGCGCAGCCTCTGGTCTATCACTTGTTAGTTTCCTGATGGTTCAGGATAAGACCTCACAGTAACTCAGTGTGTTCTTGTACTGAAAACAGGGTCATGGAGAGTGAATCAGTCACTTCCTCTTTGAAGTCTGTGGTCAAACCTACCCATAACCTGCCTGGAGAACCACATATGAGTGGTTATTACCACGGAGGTAGATCCTATTCTACTAATACCTGGATCTCAGCTTTGACATGAACCTAGAGAGGAAGAATGCTTTGATTTCGGGAGCTCCATATGTGCAAACCAAATAATACCTTTTTACAATGACAAATTAGTAATTCTGAAAGCATTGACCTCTTAAACTCTACTGTGCCTCCCTAAGATGTGTATGCAAAGGATCAACCTTCGTCTTCCATATGGACTGTAAGAGTCAGAAGCTTGCTATCCAGCCAGTTAGTGCCTGTTGCTTAGAAGGGCTGTCCTGAGCTGCATTTCTCCCATTTTCTGGTTTCACATACTGTCTACAACCTGCTGCCAAACGTGAACATGTTCCTGTGTGCCCGAGAGTTAATGGAAGCACACTCAGCAACATACAAAACACATTTAGACTCATAAAACATAAATAATACCATTTGGTGGTGACATGCTTTTTTTAATGGATGGATCAGTCATATTTCCATGCCATTATCTAAAGTCCCTGCCAGAAACTCATTGGCTAAAGGCAACTAATGAAATACATTTTATCTTAAAAACCCTTCAAAACCTCAGAAAACTTTCTAGTTGTCTTTGAAAGCTGGTTCTCACTGAAATGAAAGGACCTCTTTGTCTACCCAGAAATATCCCTTCTGCTGCCTCTTCAGAGCCAGCCACACACAATTGTTTGCACTGTATGAGTAAGGGCGGGACATTTCAGGGAAAAGAACTCAGCAACACTTCCAGTTGATACTGTGACCCTTTTAAACAGGGACAGATGTTCCTCTCTCGACCCTACTGGACCCTACAAAGGGAAAATGGGGTAAATAGAACCCTTTTACAGGTTCTAGGTTAGAATGGGCACTGCATTCCCAAGGTAGTTAAAGCCAGTGGCACAAAGTAAAGCACGAATTTGTTTAGTTGAATACAATAGGCTAGAGTTCGCCCTTCAGTTAAGTGCATTTGACTGTAAAACTAGATCAACACAAAGAAGGTTAGAAGGAATACATTCATAGAATTATATGAGCCTTTTGAGCACTATGCATTTCTGAGCAATTTTAATAATAGTTCACAGTTAGTTACTTAGTTGGTGAACTTAAATTTCTCTTTCCCCCAGAAAATGTTTCTGTGCATGTGGACCTTCAGATAATTCACATTATGATGCCAGTATCTATTCATGTGGCTTAATTTTTGGTCTGGTCACAAGCATTTGGTGCCTGTGGCATCCGTCTCACTGATACTCAGCCCAAGTCTCCTGATCTTGTTTCTTTATTGTGTAAAAATTATAGAGCAGTTATCTGCATGTTACTTTGAAATTGAATCCTAAAATGTGACTATTGCAATTGGGAACACAGAATTCCATTACTCTCACTGTAGTGCCTCTGTTTGTACATCTGCATGATCATCTTTCTTCCTATATGTGTTCACCACTTGATGGCAGTACAACAACACTTATGGAAATAGTTCAGAAAACCTTGGTTTGAACGCTTGGGGTAGTGGTGAAAGTGCATAATTTATGGTAACTGCTTACTTAAACTACTATGTGCCTTGTTTAAGCTGGCTACATCTGTGTAGATTCTACCGAGAAGGCCCCAGCTGTGAGATTTTGGTAATGCGTATGTCCTACTTAACTCGATCTTCCACAAACGAACACTTCCTTGTTTGTAGTAATATTACCTCTATACAACAGGCAAGAACTTTTAAAAATTAAGATGTTGTCCTAGTGTTCTCTAATTTGTGAAGGCAATGCATGTAAAACAGCATTTATATTTCATGAAAAGCTAGAACCTAATCTCCAAGAACAAAGTTGGAGAAAATGTAGCAATTAAGAGACTAGAGCCATACCAATGACCACAGTGGTTCACTTCTGGCTTGGTTTGGTGCATGCCCAGTTGTCAATTCAGTGCTGTGGGATCTGAGACACCTTGAAAACAATTTTGTTCTGTTTCTGATGCTTTGATCTCTTGTGCTTAATTGATGCTGACAAGTGCTGGACAATATCTGAGTGCAGTGACCTCTTTTTCCTGTTTAATTTTCTCATTTTAGTTTGAAACTGGCCCTATGCAGTATATAAATAGTGAGGCTATTTACATACTGTGTTCAGTTCCAGAGGATCACCAGGCAATTTTCAACTTCATACGCTTGGCATTACTAAAATAAAGATTCTGGCATAGATGCTTTGGCCGTAGTTATAGACAGAAATACGTACCCTGTGAAAAAGTGCCATGGGTATCTTTTATGTATTAAGAAAGAAGATAAAACCTTTCTTCTGAAGGTTTTTTTCAGAAAAGGTTCTTTCTGCAAATCATGTTGCATAGTACTGCCTACAACTGCCTTAGAAGGATGAAAGGTTGGGGCAACCCTGTGAGCATTTGACATTGAGTCCGGGAGTCTAATTATGTCAAGCCTGATGATGAGACTCTTAAATCATACTTCTGGCCATTTAATTAAAGCAATCAGGCATAAGATTGGCTGCAGAACCACTTATGGAGAGCATTTCCATCCAAGGCTGACAATTAAAGGAAAAATGGTGCTGAGCACGAGTGAAACAACCTTAACTAGGTTGGGCTCTTGTGACTGTAAGGAGGTGGGTTGGGTGAGAACTGACATTAAAGTGAGGATTCTCATGAAGTGGAAGTGTTAAACTCTAAGAGTAATCTGCATGAATGAAACGTTGTCATGCTTTTACTTCTTTCATTTTATGAAATCATCCTATCCATGTTTTGTAGTACTTACTCTGCAGATAAGTGTTTAAAAACAAAGATCTGTCTTTCTGCATTTTTTGTTAGTTATCCTACAGCCGTGGAAGGGTGCAGTAAAATGCACGAGGTGCAGTCCTAAAAGCAAGAAAACCCAACTCTTTCTAGGCTGGAGTACACTAGATTGGGTTTATACACTGCCATTATACGTATGTATATATATGTATTTGTACTGGTTCCAGTGAGGATGAAGTTATCAAGTTAACTTTCTTCACAGCAGCTCATGTGGTGCTGTGCTTCGTGTCTGTGGCTAAACCAGTGTTGGTAACACTGGTGTTTTGGCTGGTGCCGAATGCTGCTTGCACAGTGTCAAAGCTTCCCCCTATGAGTAGGCTAGCAGTGGGCAAGAGGTTGGGGGGACACAGCTGGGACGGTGACCACCATTAACAAAATGGATATTCTATATTCTATGATGTTGTGCTCAGCAATAAAAGCTCAGGAGAAAGAGGAAGGGGGGATATTAGTGGTTATGGCATTTTTCTTCCAGAGCAACAAGTGGCTCAACATCTGCCTGCCTGCCAATGGAAAGGTGTAAATACCTCTATTTTGCTTTACTTACACACACAACACACGTAGTTTTTAGTTTTCTTATTAAACTGTCAATAGCTCTTTACCTTCGATTTTTTTTATTTTTTTTTTAGTTCCTGTCCCACAGGACAGTTGAGTGAGCCAAGGAAGGATGGGTGTTTGGCTGCTGGCTAAGGTCAGTGCACCACACTATTAAATCCTTCTCCTCAGGATTTTTGTCCAGGATTTTTTGGGAATTGCAATCATGCTGCCTTTTTCCTTCACTTTGCCTAGCTTTTCCTCCACTCTTAGACACCCACTATCCTCTACTCTTAGATAGGCCTGCCTGCAAAACAGGATCAGATGAAGTTAATGAATCTGTAAGTTGGAAACATAGTTTTTCTGAAAAAAGTTCCTTATGGACAGGATGGTATAAAGGAGAATATTCAACTGTTTGAAGTGAGAAGGTGTGATGACACTCACTGATGTCTTCTAAAGATTCCTAAAGTATGAGGTATGTATTCCTAAGAAGATAGGTTTTGAAAAGCACCTGGCTAAAAAGCATCAGGATCTAAAGCCCTTTTGTGAATACTCTTATTTCTGCAGCAGGCTGCACTAAAAAGCTGGGTCTGAGCATTAGGGAAAAAAGTGGATCTGAATTCTTACTTTACAGCTTATATTGTTATCACTTCCCACAACAGAATTTGGATTAAAAGATGACAGTGAAATTAGAGTAGGTTACAGAAGTTTGTTTATTGTTTCTGTTACATAAAACTTGATGGAATTTGCTTTACATTTTTGAACCAAGTCAAACCCAAACCTGCTTCAGAAGTTCAAGATAAGTGTTCAGATTCTCTTAAATGAAATGGGTAGTAAGGTCAAAAATAGTGAAATTAGAGATTTTGATTTTTCTTGTTTCCAAACATCTAATGTAACTGCTCCAAAGTAATCTCCTGCGCTACCAGGACAAGAAGTCTGTCTTTAGAAATATGACATTTGAAATGTCCATCTTTCCACGGGAATCCGTAATTTGCCAATCTTATGAAAAAAACCCAAAACCAAACCAAAAGGAAAGTAGGTAAAATAAGAAAGCAAAAGGATAAAAGCTAATATGTAAATATTAGACTCTTAGAACTGTACATACTGAGTAGCTGACCTTTGCCCAGGTGCATACTTGGACATTCCAAGGTTAACAGGGGCATTGGCACTGTGAGATTTCTTTTAGGGAATCTGTGCTTGTTTCTGTTACACAGACTCTGTCCTAAAGTACATACACCAGTGTTTGAATTTCTAGCTTACTAATTTCACATGGTGTTTCATCTCAACAGAAAGAAGAAACTCTCAAACCACAAATAATGAATAAATTTCTTCTTCTTTATTATTTTTCTTCTCTTTGTAGTGAGATTAATAATACACTTGCATGTGGTTCATGCATCGTTCTGGCTACTAAAAAATGAAACATTAGGCCTTGCAATTTTCCTCTCCCCTGCTCTTCCCTTTATTCTCTAACAGGGAGTATTTTGAATGTCTTCAGTTCACGAATAGCCAAGCATCTTACGATCACACTAAAGAGGCTAGTGGATTTTCTCTACTTGATTATGTCACAGAATCACTTGCTTCTCTCCTTAGTCCTAATATGGAGATCATCTCTGGTCTAGGAAGGTCATGCGGAAAGTGTTCTCAAGATTCAAAAGAGCAAACAGCACACAGTTTTCAGAGAGTCATAGAATGGATTGGGTTGGAGGGGACCTTAAAGATCATTTAGTCCCAACCCCCCTGCCATGGGCAGGGGACCTTCCACTAGGCCAGGTTACCAGGTTACTCAGAGCCCCACCCAGCCTGGCCTCCATACAAGTATGCCCTCTTTGTGATATCTGATTCCTTTCTGTATGTATGCAGTCCTCTTCCTGCTCAATTACTGACCTCAAGCAGAATAGAGTAGGGGTTGTAGAAGAACTTTGCGTTTCTCAGTCCTTATGACTGCACCCTGCACACAGAACAGATTCTTCATAATTTTAAGGAATTTGCCTTGATAGTAGGATTTGTGAAGCTTAGTTTGTCTTCAAATCTCAGGCAAATATCCGTTAGTTGATATGAATTTTGCAATTTCAGGATTAAGCAGTCTCAAATTGCCAAAGCAAAACATTCCAAATCCAAATTGTTTTGTTCTCTCAGCAATGCAGAGTGAAGGCACTGCCTTTGCATCATAATCTAGCTGCAGTTCTTTGGAAACTGGTTCCTGGCCTGTGACTCTCTTGATGAATGTGATCAGTGTTGAGTTTGAATAAAAAAACCTGAAGACATCAGTAAATTCTATGCAATTTAGTGTTTTGGAATATATTGCACATAGCATCCATGAAGTACGACAGATAATTACTTCCAAGGAGCTATCTGAAGCAGATCTACCAGTGCCTGTAAATTATAGCAGGTATTTCCCAGTCAACTGTGAATAGAGCTTTAGGTAAAATACATCTTGGCTGTTAGGCCTGAAACCTGATTAATCTACAAAACTAGTCAGGATTTGGTAATGTTAAAACTTTAGGATCAGGAAAAGTGGCAACTTACCTAATGGAAGTTCACTGGCTGCAGAACATCACAAAAATTGTCCACCTCAGGCAATATTGAATTCTTAAAAGTTACTATGAGTAGTGTGGGATGCCAGGAGAATGAGAGGTTTATACAGGTGTTTTCCCACTTGCCAAGTTAGTTTTAATTGCCATATGTGGAAGCCAACTTGTATTAAAGGGAAAAAGCAATGTGAGCCAAATTCAGAGGTGGCATAAATAGCGTATAATTTACAAACAGCTACAGCAGGGTAAGTGTAGAGCAGTCTCATATGAGCCATGCACTGGGGGGCACAATGGCCAGTCTGTAGGCTGTGGATTGTGCTGATAGCTGCTTCAGTCCAGTCCTTCCTTGTTTAGAGTTTGAAATCATCCAGTCCACAGCAATACACCTGACTAGTACATTTTCACTGGCAATTTGTCTTTAGCTCTGAATTCTCTCTACCTTCTTTCAAGTAAATTTTTGTCACTTGTACAGTGTGGTCCAAGGGCTGGAGGACAGTGATGGAATCCCTTCCAAACTGCTGTGATCCAGCTGCATCTAGAGACTTGTTCTGTGATAGGGACCTCTTTCTTCTCTGCTGAGTAGCCTGTGTGATGGAAGAGACAGAGTATCTTTTCTCCCTTTATAAAGAGACCTCCAATTTTTTAGGTTGTATTCCATCTTTCACTTCAAGGCTTAATTTTCTAGAGCAGTGAAAATGCTTCAAATGAAAGAGAAGTTTCCTGTTGTGGGATAACTGATAAACACCTCAACATGAGGAAGAACTTCTTTATATTGAGGGTTGCAGAACACTGGAACAGGCTGCCCACAGAGGTCAATGTCTCCCTCTCTGGAGACATTCAAAACCCACCTGGATGCCTTCCTGTGTAATCTGCTCCAAGCGACCCTGCCTTGGCAGGGGCATTGGACTAGATGATCTCCAGAGGTCCATTCCAACCCTAACAATTCTGTGATTCTGTAGTTCTATGATTTCTGCTGTGCTATTTAATAGAGTATTTAATACCTACAGTAGGCCAACTAATGGTGCCAACTGTCAAAGCTGTAACAGATGACTTCCCATCTTAAACTGTGTCTAGTGTTGAAAACACATCATGAAAGTTGCACATTTTTATTCACAGGCAGTTGAATAAACAGAGATTGATTATGCAGAGATTGGTATAAGTGTCCAGTTTTGTACTATCATTTAAAAATGTTGAAATCATGGTAGCGCATCATCAAAACAGAATGTTTCGCTTATACTTTTCATAGTTTTTAATGTTTATTTCCCTCAGTTTAAATCCTGACATAAGTACAGTTAGGTTTCAACAGCAGCTCCCTAAAGATCTTAGTATATCATCTCTTTCTTGTATTAAAACAATGAAGTAATAGTTAACTGATTCCCGTCCTATCCCTGTAGACCTAATACAACTGCAGAGCAGGGAGGTAGATATTCTTATACCATGTATACAAAAAACTGATCTTAGCTGACCATTTTGCTGGAAATGCCTTTATTACTAGTGTGAAGAGATGAGAACAGCAGCTTGAATGGTCAAAATTGAGACAGTAAAATTGAGTGACTTTTAATATTGACATATTTGAATTGGTATTGGAGTATTTAGAAGCCCCAAAGTACTTTGACTGTTACTTTCCTGAGAGGGGCCAGACTGAGTGCTGGCCTTGAGTATATTCTAGGTGCTGGCAGCAGGGACCTTGGTAGGGAAGAATAGAGGGAGGCTTCCCTGAGAACTCATTTCCTACATGAATTAATGATGCTCCACTATTTTAACCATGGGGGTGAAAGGGGACTCTGTGTGTGTGTAATATGTCCTAAAATTTAAGACTGGGAATCTTTCTGTAACTGACAGTGGCATCTATGGGTGATCCCTTTGCTTTATATTTCCTCACCCAAAGCTATCTAAGCAGAAAATTGCCTGTAAAGCAGAAACTTGCTCCTTGCTCCAGTCACAAGAGGGAATAGAGAAGGAAAGAAGATGATACTGGGTCAAAACTGGTAGCTGACAAATTACTGTAAAAGTCACCTTCCTCTGTGCCTGTTTTAAATCATTGACTCTTGGGTTCTCAGAGAATCTGATAACATCTGGTTATAAGCAATGCCAAGGAAGAATTAGCAAATGTGTTGCTGAGTTAAAATGAGATGAAGAGCTCACTGTGTATCAGGAAGAGAAGTGGTATCACAGCCAGTTTTTGTGAGAAAGTATTGAGGTTTGAGGGTGGACAAGAGAAGGACGATGAAATTTTAGGAATAGGAGAACACTTTCCACAAGCTCTAAGTGCGTGCTAGTGCCAAAGACACAATCAGAATACCAAGAAGCTCAATAAATATGTACTGGCAGCTTGTTCCAAAGATTAAAAAACTCATCATAAAGAAAATTATCCCACTTCCTGAACAACAAAAGGAGATTTTGTCTTCCTTCCCTGACTAGTTAAAGAACGGGAGGGATGGGGACCGTTTCACAAAATAAAGAACAGAGAATCCTTTTATATTCACATTATTTTAAAAGCTGTAATTATTTTTAGCAAGAAAACCTTATTTTGGTCATCCCCAGCAGGCACTGGTGCATGGTCCCTCCTGTACTGCAGAACACCGTGCTTGCCCTTGTTGAGCTTCATGATTTGTCAGCCCATTCTTGTCAACCCATGAACCTGTCAACCTACCTCCTGTCCCAGTTTGTGGTGTGGTTAATCAAGGAAGCAGTACCCGCGTCTTACCTTGAAAAAATCTTGTTTCTAAACTTACATAGTTTCTGCCAGCCTGTAATAAAATAGTAGGAAATTCCATACACATTGAAAAAAGCTTGTGATGAGGATGATGGTTAAACAGTAGAGAGCATAAAAGTTTTTTTGGCTGGGGAGGTGAATGGGATTGGGAATTCTGTGATATGGGTATTATCAGAGGTATTTCTTAACTGCTGGAACAATAAACAAATCCATATCCTCATTATGCAGAAACATAGGTAGAAGTTAGTCTCTTGACTTTGCATTTAATTTCAAGGGCTGGCTGCCTGGATTCAAATGTGCACCAGAGCAGGCACCAGAGATACACCAGATACCTGCAGGTGTCCCTGGCACAGGAATACTGCCAGAGCTGCTGTCCCTGCTGCCAGCAACACTTCACACCAGCGCAGGCACTGTGGCTTCTCTGGCCATCAGAGCTGCATTGCCAATTTAAATTTCTTTGCATTTCAGCAGGAATTTTGATGAGCACTTCTTTCTTCCTTTCGTTTTTCCTGACTCCTACTCTGGTTACATGAATGAGTTAATTTACTCACATCTGCAGTGGGGATAGAATGCAATTTTCAACTGGTGCATTTTGATTTGTGAGTATGTGTGTATAGTACAAGCAGCATTACACTTACCTAACAGGACTAGGAAATGAAATAGGGCTAAGGCAATCAAATACTGTCACAAAAAAGGTAGATAGTGGGAATATGTGCTTTATAACTTGTCTCATAACAATAACAGAGTTCTTTCTGAAATCTTAGAGTAAAGCTTGTCTTCTCTGTATGCAGAATTTTCTGAGCATCTTACGTAGTAATGCCTACTCAGTCCTGAATAATTACTTTGAATTTGATCTTCATGCTGGTATGCATCCTAGGGTTGTGAATGTCTTGGGAAGTGAAAAAGCATAAAGTTTTAGAAAAATACAGTTTAGTCCTGCATTAATAAACATCTTCCTGCATCATTTGAAATATCAGGACAATAAACTGGTTTTCATGCATGTGACAGTGATCAGAAGAGGTGAATGTGAACCTATTTGTATTGTTAAATATCTAAAGTATGAAAAAAATTACATATTTGGGTAGAATGGGCTTTTAAAACTCTAAATAATTAGAGCTTTGCAAAAGCAAGTAGAGAATATTTTATTTTAACCTTCAGACTAATAATTACTCCTTCAAGGAAAGAGACATACTTTTCTGAATATAAATACTTTTCTCTTTCAATCACCTTCTAAATCAATAATTTTGAAGGAGCAGATGCATTAAATTTTGTCACAAAAATTTTTTGCCTGAATTTCACAATGCTTTCCTTTTTTCCAGACATGTCCTTCTCTATATGTTGCCAGCTTCATTACTAGGTTTTTGAAGACCTTGTAACCTTGAGGCAAAGCCATTCCATGCCTAACAAGTAGAACTGTCTTGTCTTGAAAAATATGAGCACAGAGGAAACAACCTAGAAAGTGCTGGAGCCCCTCCCCTCCTCCCCCCTCCTTTTCCTCTCATGAGTCTCAAGGGCTGCAGATAGTTCTGGTTACAAGTCACACAGTCATTTGTCATAAAAGAAGATGTAGGGATCTCTCCTATCTTTATAAGGAGTATGAAATAACTGCTGATAAATGCATGGGCTTTTCTATGATAAAGTCCACTTACATCAGGTTAGTCCTCTGATAATTTCTTTTATGTGTTTGCATCGTGTTCTTCTCTGTCCCTTTGTGTCAGTACAAGTTGAAAAGATGAATTAAAATTAATGGTTGCTGGGATTATATTTTCCTCACTGTCAGTACCAGTGTCCTGTGGAGACCAGTAACCCATCTTTTATTCTTACTTTGGTGTTTGTCACTTGTCAGGAACACAACTAGATCTTCTGATGCTGCCTGGAAGATTTGATTTTTGGTCCTTCCCTAGTGGTGAGAGGAGATCACATAATACATACACCTGCCAATCAGGATAAAAATGTGTTCACATGCATTGTTTCTTTCCCACTTTGCTTTGAGAGGTTTCTGGCTTTACTTCTTCTGTGACAAAGGTATAAGGAAGGATTAAAAATCAAAGTTACTCCTGATGATCCATAAGGTAGAATTGTTTCTACCTCGACTTTCTGTGCTTGAGCTGCCACATCAGATGTATTGTGAGGTCTACATATGTAAGAGATACTGTCCTGGTGGCTTCTTCCAGTTTGAAGGCATGTTACCTACTGTGATTATATTTATGACTAAATGTCCTCAGCTAACTGTGCCTTCCTTGTCTTTTAAATTGAAACCTTATGCTTCCACCAATATCCAGAAAAATAAGAATGCATGAGAGATCATATAAAAGCTGCTTGTTTGTAGGGGACCAATTGTAATGTTTGGCTCTTGTTTCCTTGACTTGGAGAGAATGTATGGAGAGAGAGTGTAAACTGCATTTACAGTCAAGCAGAGGGTAAGATGTTGAACTCCTCAGTCCCAAAACCCATTAGTGCTAAGCTGGCATGAAGTGGGGATCTGTACAACAGCTCCTTATGAGCTGTAAACTAGTCAGGTCACTTCTTTGCTCAATTCCATCTTTTCAATGATAGTCCTTTGTTCCCAAGTGGTTGTTTCAGCTCCTACTCAGATTTGTGATTTTGTTCCAAACCTCACCCCGGCTGTCCTGGGTCCTGTCTGCTTTGCAGTCTGGTCTCTGTTTCCTTGCTTTGTCCTTTTGGACTTGTTACATGCAGATTAGCTGGAATCCAGATTGGGACTGAATGTTTGTGTTTTTCTAGTGTTTTGAAATGGTCCATTCCTGGCTTTGTCTGTTTCCCATCCATGGCTCTGTTGTCCTGTCCCCCAGACAACTTAGTTTCCAAGTACTGGTAGGAGAATTCAAGTTTTCTAACAACAAATAACCATATCAGTCCATAAAACTTGTCAGACCTTGTCTGTGTTTATATGGTCTTTGTAGCTTAACTTTAGCTGTAGGTATAAAATTACTTAAACTGTGGCTAGTTCTGGAATCAAATGACTTCTGACTGGCCTGTCCCAACTGTAATAACACAATTTTACAGTGGTAAGGTGTCTTTTGCAAATCCTATTTTTTCAAGCTTGTTTTTTAGCTATGTTATTACCTGATTTACTTTAGGTTTTATTTCACTTTACTTACTTTCCCAAAAGATACATGCCACATTTTATTGTATCATACCTTATATAGACAAGGAGTTGTGTCTGGACTAATGTTGAGAACCATTAGGAGAGGAAAAAATGTAACTTTTTGATGGATTATAAACACATGGAAGTACTCATAGAAGTGATACAAGACTCAGAAAGGAAAAAGTCACCATCAGCACTATTCTTCTTCTAGTTTACAACTCACTGCACTGAAAAGATGAGAACTTGACCTGGGAATAAAAGGGCAGATACTTCATTTTAGGCATTTGTTGCATTACTGGTGATCCACAATAGGAACTGGATCATTTGAATTATAGGAGTATTTCTATTGTTTTCTTTCATTTGTTAGAACATTAGTTAAATTAATAATAAAATATTTTTTCTTGGATTTTCACACAACTTACGACCTTTTAGTTGACCACAAAGAGATTTTGTATGTAATAGCTCTCACTTTTCTATTGGAGTCTTGCAATGATTTACCTATAATCCAACTTGATCTTGATGGTCTAGGTAGAATATAAATATTCTTGAGCAGAGCCAGTATTAAGTGTGAATATACTGCTGGTTTTTGGGGTAACAGTGGGAGTGGTGGTAAAAGCATAGTGGTAAACCAAGAAAGGAAGCTCAGTCTCCTAACATGGGCCATGTCTGTGTTTGGCCTTCACTGGCTCAGGGATGTTAACTAAACAGCTGGAGGAACTTTCCTCTATAAGTGGTCCTAAGTGAAGAGAATGAGTATGTACTGTTTAATCTCTGTAATAAATGACAACATTTATTTATCCAAATGTTGTCTGCATCTTGGATCGGTCAAGGGAGACCATACAAATATTGGGACCAGCAGGAAGAATGGTGATGTGGTAAGAGGGAGGACCTGAAGTCTTTCCATGCTCCCTGTCTACTACTTCTTCCTGCTTGGCAGCTCTGCATTTTTTGTGTCACCAAGCAGGTGTTTGGAGGGTTAGCAGAAACACACTGCGGGCAGAACAGATGGTGTCCTGACAGAGGTGGGGAACTTGACATTTGTCTTTGGGAGAGAAGCTACTGTGTAGCATCCTTATTTCTGTGCATATAGAATACAGTGAGGCGTTGCATTGGAATGGAGCAGAGACCTCGAAGCAGAATACAGACTACATTATCCTGCCCAGTGTATTTCCACGGAGAATAAGAGAACCCTATTAAAAAATGAAAGATATAATTTACTCTTAGTTATCTCGTATTCTGTCTCAGTTTTCAGACAGAATTGGAACACAAACAAAATATCTGAAAGATTCTTACTGCCCACTTCAGTGGCCTCAGTAATGTTGTATGTGAGATCGAGAATACAGAGCCCCTAGAGACAAACTGTTGCTGGAATCCCTAGTAGGAGTTAGAAGATTCTCTAATTCAAACGCTTCAGGAAGTCAGGAGATGCTATGTGGAATCTTCTGGTGTATATAAAGTCTTCTGTCTCTTAAACTAAAAAAACATCCTTTTTACTTGAAGAGATGGAGCAGTTTCCTTCACCTCCTGCTTTGACCAGATATGTGCTGGTTGCTGTATGCTGCTTAGCAGCCAATGTGTTCCTCAAAAAAAGTGGCTGCACTCAAGTGCTCAGTGAAGGAAATTTCTGTTGTGGAAGAAGATGGTAAGATTTATGAAAATGTACCTGAAAAACTTTAACAGAATTCTGATGGTCACTGCAAGAATAGTTGTTTTATCCCATTAGATTCAGGGCCAAAAATATATTTCTTGTTTTTGTGGTGTGGGTGGTTTTTTTCCTTTTTTTTTCTTTTTTCCCCCTGATGTAGTTCTATTCAGCACATGGTTGCAAGAAGACTTTATTAAAGGAAGGATATCATAGTGCAGCCATTGAACTTGTATGCCAAAATGTCTCCTGTCCATGTGCATTCTCTTGAAATCACATAAAGGAGCTAGAGCTATATTTGGTTGGATCATATTTCTGATGAGATATTTTTAGCAGGGCCGTTTCATCACCCGCATTACAAAACAGCTGGGAGCCTAAGATGCGGTTCAGTGTCTTTTCATTAAAGCTTCCTTCCTCTGCAAGATCTTGGAACTAATAACTGTGACTAAAACAAATCTACCCTCAGGCGAGGAATGCTGGACACAGAGACATTCATTCTCACTCAATTCCTTGTGGGAAGGTCAAGACTTAACTAACTTGCTAGTAGAAAAGGATAAATTTGCTAAGACTGTGAAATAGTAATTGGTTGACCTTGGACTGTGCCGAGAGGCTGGGTCATGGGCCAGGTTCCAGGCACAGCTCGGTCCCATGCCACTGTGGCTGAATTAGCAATAATAAGATGGCTATAGAGAAAGAAAATTCTACTGCAATTGTCATGCTGGAATTTAGGATGAGGTAACTACAAGAACAAAACTGTAGCACACAGTGAGATCAAACCTGAAATGGATTTACTAAGTGGATGAGTAGCATTTTCTGTTCAAACGTGTAGATGCTCGCTCATTCACTCTCCATGGAATACATCCTAGTCAGGGTCACAGCCACAATCTGTGCTGGGTATCATGGAGTTGGGAGAATGGAATGCTTATTCCAGCTGGCCAAGCATCTGAGTCCTCACTGGGACCCAATTGAAGGATTAAGGCTGGCAGAAAGCTTAAGCTTCAGAAAGCCGGGCTACTCTGTTCCAGATAGATGCTGGAGAAAGTTCAGGGGAGACAAACACAATCAGAAGGTCGGATAATTAATGAAGAAAAATGTTGAGAGCTATCTTTCTGATGATTCTCATAAAAGTGGGTAGTGAGATACTTAACATTCATTTTTTATCCCATTGAAATATTTCCTGATTTCTGGAACTTGTGACCTAGCTTGAATTTCACACCTTTGAAGTTTAGTGTGACTGAATTCTGAGAATCTGAGCAGCTAAAGAGCACAATGTGTCTTTATGATTGCACTTGAATAGCACAAAATTAAGAAAGTAACTGAGCAGAATACTTAGAGAAACAGGCCTGTCAGAAGTGTTTGCAAAGAATTAAAGGTCTTCTGTTCCTTGAATTGAAGGGCTGAGTGTCCAACAGTGTTTGTGATATGACAGAGTTCAGAGTCTAATGCAAATGTATGTGAAAAAAGAAGCATCTGTCCTGCTAAATTAGTGTGGTCCTAAGCAAGTCAATTCTCTGTTCTAGATCTCAGTTTTCCATGTTTGTGCATTCCACATCTGTTTCCTTAGAATTGCATGGGTCTGAACTTTTTATTTCCTTTTGAATGATGTGTGTTGTGGGATATTAATGGTGCTTCCAGTTATACATTTTTTCATTCACAATTTTGGTAGACTGGTAACAACTGAGAGAATAATTTTGCTTACTGTCATCTGGAGATTTGGTCTGCACTCTATTACTTCTCTAACATAATGTCTCAGAGTGTTTCACAGTTTAAAAATTATTGCCCTATTTTTCAGGAGAGCAATCCTAGGCATCAAGAAAGCAGTATTTGACAAGGCACATGTAACCATTGTATAGCAGACCTTGGAGCAGAGTTCCCTCTGGCACGAGGACTTCTAATTAATGCATTCTGAATTATGTAATATATTAGTGGTCAGCAGCAAATTTCTGAATCAAACACTACTTACTTTGAACAAAGTTTGGGTTTTGGTATGAGTCCTGGTCTGACAGTCTTACCAGATAGGATGTGTTTTCGAAACAATCAGAGCATTTTCTGCTAAGCCTGTCACATCCAATTGTAATCTTGTCAGACCTTGTGTCATGGCTGGTAGTAGAGCCAGAATCTTGTTTTGTCATCGAATACTGTCTCTAAAGTATTGCTGCACAGATATATTGATTCCTTCCCAGATATAGTTTGCCATATAGTTGAGGATTTGGAGTGAAAAGAAGGATACAGCTTGCGTCTGTCAAGAGGTATCTTCCAGGTTTCTGATGTTATTGGGGAAAAGCTAATTTACACAGCTGTTCCTGCAGCTAAACAAATCTCTCACTTCAGTACACAGATCACAAACTTCACATCTCTCTAATTTCTAAGTAGGACCTATATATATTAAAATATGAGATTAAGCAACTTTCATAATGGATTTTATGAGCTTTGAAATGGGTCCTACCTTGACTACTGAAAGTCAGTGGCAACTGAACTCACTTGGATTTAGCTCTTTAATCAATTGACCACTATAGCAGTAGTCTTTGTGGTGAACAATAATGATTCACATTTAGCAGATAAAACCTTGGAAGCCACAGATGTAATCTCAATTCTGTTATACTTTTACATACTTTTAAAGCTTTTCATTATTCAGAGTATTGGATGGTTGGGGTATCCAAGAAAACAGAGAAGTTTAAATAAGCAGATGCCTAATAGAATGTGGTGTGGGGTTTGATGCTTCCCATCATAAATAGGGCTTGGGACCCACTGCTCTCATCGCTATTGATTGTGGACCAGGTTTACTTGATTCAGAGTTGGGGGATTTCTTCATTATTTTCCTTGGTACACTGATTTCAGGTATAGCTCATCAATCTCAACACAGTGATGCTGGTATGTGACAGCTTGGGCTCAAGAACACAATTCCTGGAAACTGGGAAGGGAGAGTGGGTGAAATGTCTTTGTGGAGTCAAATCAGGTTAAAGCAAGGAAGTGCAGCTGGCTTTGGCTGGCTACATATGAAATCATCAGGACATCTGCATAGTCTGAATCGTAGAGCCAGTGTAATGCCAGATTAAGCCTAGCAGGGTTTATTAGTTCGAGCTCTGATCTGTTCTTCAGTGACTGTGCTATTACTGGAACCAAGATGATACTAAAAGCAGTCTGAACATATTTGTCATTCTGTACTTTAATTTATTATCCATTTGGACCTGAACTTTCTCTGCATCTATGACACAGACAGTTGGATAATCCACACAAAGACTAGACTAAGGCAACTCTCACTTAACAGGTCAGGTGGAAGACACTGCTCTGGCTTCTACTGTCCTTTCTTTAACCACAGGGTGTCTCTGCCTACAAGAAGGCAATTAGAGGGTTTTAAAGTCTGTAGTCATTACCACAGGAATGTTCAGAATGGCTCGGTTTGGGTCTGTTCCAGTGAGTACTCTGCATTCCTGAAAGGCAAGACTGTCACAGATGTGCTTTTACTTAGAAAAGCAAACCACTTAACTTGTTTCTCCTATTGGGTTCTCCTGGGGGCATAGGATCACAAATCAAATCAGGGTCTAGGTCCATTTCATACTCTATTCTGTCTCAGTGTCCCCTGGTGGCTCAGAGGACATTACTGTCCCCTCTTGCAAGCACATATAATCTGTTCTTCCTATCAGACTTCCATTCAGACTGACACTGATCTCTAGCTACTAGCTCTTCAGTCATCCTCATCAAATACTCAAACTGTTCCTGTGGTGTGCACCACAACCCTGTTAAAATGAGACTGTAATCCATTGGGTGCCAGGCCTCCGATACGCTTAGTACAGTGTTCCCTGCCTGCAAACCACAGGGAACAAATTTGCTTAAGTGAGTATGGAGTAAACTGTGAAGGACAAAAAAAAAAACAAAAAGGGAGAAAAAAACGCAATCCACAGCTTATAAAAGTCTAATTCTCTCAAGGTGTATTGAAGTCTGCAGAGCAGTTCTCTTTATGTGTCATTCATAGCAACCAACAGTATATCCGCTAATAGCCATGGTGAGATTGAAGTTTTGGTGATTGTGGTCATGTTGTTGACTCTCATCTTCTTTTTCCAGAGCCTTTCAGTACTGCCCCAGATCAGAGCTTTCCTTTCAGTAGATGGGGGAATGAGTGGCCTAAGAACTTTGAAGGAAATGCTTAATAAAAATTGATGGATAGAGCCCAAGAAGCTCCCCTTCCATTGTTCTTACTGGGAGTAAAATTTTAAGCATTGAAAGAGTCATGTTGTCTCCTGAAGTGTTTTGTGCCTGAGATGCTCATGTTTACCAGGTTTGAAAGGCAATGGAGAGGAGGTAGATAGAGGAAGGATGTTTGTTGAGGGAATTCAGAAATTAAATTAATTTGGTCTCTAATGGCATTTCAGGAAATACTAGCAAAGAGAAGTACCAGCACACTTTAGGGTCAGAGTCTCTCCTTTCCCCATAGATATAGCACATAAATTTCTGTCCTATCAGTTAAATATCCATCTTTGAGACAGCTATCTTACTTGCACTGTTGTTTTCTGGATAGGATAGCAGGAAATATTTGTCTGAATGAGAAGGAAATTGCTCAGGCAAGAGATTATTTTTACTGTTTTATTCTGGTATTCTTTTATGTACAGATACCCCTGTCTGAGCGGTGGAGAGGCTGCAAGGTGCAGTACAGGCACGAGTCCTTTCCAAGGGGATATGTGTAGCTTAGATAAACAGACCTGGGGACAGATCTGAGGTGGACAGTAAACATGTCTCAGGGAGTTTGGCTCTCCAACAAATTTTCCTCCCCTTAGACCATGTCAGCCTCTCAACTGGTCATTCACATCCATCCTCACAGTTTTCCTGTCACAATGAATGCAGGATTTAATGCAATTCTTCAGCAAGCAACGTACTCAGAAACAATTCTGTTGTTCCCAAAATGACAACGGAGTCTGGTTTGTGTTAGCAATACTTCTTAAGACCTAAATAAATATCAAAGTGAAGGGTCACAGTGTATGCTTAATGTGTGAAAAAGCTTCATCTTCAGGTTTGAACATCACTTGGTGTAATGTAAGTAAACCACCACACTTGGTCAGGCATAAAAGTATACATTTACCTTACAGAAAGTGAATAATTTGTAGCAGTTGTTAATAGTGCTGAGGTGCTCAGTAATTTCAGAAAAAAGAACAATATCTCTCCAAAGGATATCTCTCAGCTACCTGGCTAGGAAGAAGTTCAGACTCTTGCCAGCTGGGTACTATAACCTTCGAGCATGAGCAGTGGATTTTCTAGGTGAGATGCAGCATGTGCGAAATGGACCCACCCTTTAATCCTAAGGTTCATCTGCCAGGACCTAGTGAGCTTGGATGGTGGCAGTGAGGTCCTCAGGATGTAGGTTTAATTAGAGTATCCTTCTCTTAGATGGATGGCCTTACAGGGCTAAGTGAGCTCCATCTGCCTGGGTTTGGAATTAGAGTTGTCCTTCTCCTAGGATGACTGCCAGAAGGCTAACAAGCTCATCCTGCCCATGGACATATTTTACTACAGGACTTCTCTCACACTTCCCACCCACAACCCTCCAAGTAGGACTACCCTGTCTGCCTTCCTTCCTGTCCGGGCACCCCATGGCCCACCGTACTCCCTCCCACTCCCCCAGATTGAACTGGCAAACCTCTGTGTGCTCCGTAGTTCCTCCTCACCTCTCCTCTGGGGCTGCAGCCCCCGTGGCCGCCAGGAGAAGCCCCCTCAGGGTGGTGGGGCCAGCTGGGAGGGAGGGCAGGCAGTCCCCTCAGTGGCATGCAGCTGGGTAGTATACAGTGTAAAACAAGTTATATAGGGGTGGGTAGAAACAAATGAGTCTCTGCACTGTATCTTCTATATTTTTATGCTGTGTTTTTGTATTTTGCAAGTAGATTAATTTTATTTTTAGTTTGGCTTGGGTTAAGTTTGGTTTCAGAGCAGTCTTCTGGTTATTGTGGTTGCAAAGTAACACCCAAGGATTACCTGATGTTTCACTTTTGGCTAGGCAAGTTTAGGGATTGCTAGCATGAATGTTAGCGAGAAAGATGTTTTCTAATTAGTGCATGCAACTCAGTGGTTTCAGAACCCCATATTATTGTGTATGTATAATACCTATGTTTATAGATATTATGCCCTAAAAACACCCAGTTCCTTCAATGTTTTGTTAAGTGTTTGGCATCTTCAGCCTCCAATGAAAGTAAATTCTGCCATATGTCTAAATGTTGTATGAAAAATGATTTCCTGTTGGCAGTTTTCAATTTCCACCTTTCATGGTTTGATTGCATATCTCCCTGTTATGGTATTATGCAACCAAAACCAGAAACTTCCCATCTCCCTTTCCCAGTATGGTTCCTTATTTGATGTACTTTTATCTTGTCTTGTCCTTTATAGCCCCTTTCTAAGGCAAACAGTTGAAGCCATTTCAGTGTCTCTGTGTGATCTTTTCAAATCTCTTGACCATTTTTATCACCCTTTGCTGAACCTTTACTTCTGTGATATCATTCTTTGAGGTGGGAACAGCAGAGAAACCCTTTTTCCTTTTATAGATCACAGAATATTCTGAGTTGGAAGGGACCCATATCAAATCCATCTCTTAAGTGAATGGACCGTAGAGGGGACCCACAGGGATCAAGTCCAACTTTTAAGTGAATGGCCCATACATTGAATGGATTGAACCCATAACCTTGGCATTATTAGAACTATGCTCTGACCGACTGAGCTAATCTCAGGGTTAATAATCAGAGGACCTGCACAGCAACTGCATCAAACTGCCTGTTTGTTGTTAATATTTACCCAAAATGTCCCAGAATCATGTTTGGATCTTCAGTGTTCATGTCACATAAGTAACTCATAATTATGCTGAAATTAAATAGATGTAGATGCTACTTCCTCCTTATTGAGTCTGAATTACTAATGTTTCTAAATAAGTTCAGTCCTGAGGCAGATCTTTGAGTAAATTTGATTTTCACTTCCATGGGACTTCCACTACCCTTTCAGGAAGACATATTTCCCATAAGACATCTGCTTACATTTCTGAAGCTAATTTTTACTTTCTTCAGTTCATCTTCTATTTTCCCTTGTCTCTGCATGTGGTCCAGAAATCATAATAAGTATTGCATTTGGGGAATTTGAGCGGTAGCAAACTAGAAGACTCTCCAAATATCCTTACAAACTTTTTGCCTGCTTCTTCTTTTAATGCCACATAATTTACAAAGTACATCATAAATCTCTTGCTGAAGTGACAGAAGTTGCCATTCTGCTAACAAACAAACTGAATGTTAGAAAGCTCTGGTGATATCGGTTTGTTTATGGAAACCCTAGAACATGACAACCACTTACTGAGTATTTCAGACTAATAAAACCATGCACAAGTTCTGGGCAGGGACAAACATTATCAATAAAATAAGAACTGCTTACTGAATCTCAAGGGGTTGCAGTAGTAATAGCTCGAGGAAATTTCTCTTAGGCTCAAATAACCTATGCATTTTGAAACAGGCAGGATTGGACTTCTGCTCCTTCTGTCATCAGATACATTGTCTATAATATCTTGCACCCTGGCAACTGGAAAACTCTGGCTTTTCTGGTTTCTTTTCTAAGTGTCTTAGAAAGGCGAGCACAAACAACTTTTCTCATTTTTTTTCTTTCTCTCTTTCTTTTTAGTTAAGTTGGAGGAAACTCTTTTGAAAATTGCCCTTATTCTTCATACGCAGAAGAGGATGTATCAGGATGCCAATATATATTAAACATCCTGCAGTGAGAGTTCTGCTTGTAACAAATAAAAGTGAATGACTTTGTGTTTTCTTTCTTGTAGTTTTCATGAGTTTGTAAAGAGGAGTTTGGCTGTAAAATATTCCTCATACCTTAAAGAAACAAATCGTGAAAGTTTCTGAAACTGTTTTTAAATGTCAAGTCCTGAAAAAAACCCCAAACAAACCATGTATCTTTGCATCTTTGGTATGAATTTACTGGCTTGATTTACTTTATTTGTTTCCTGTAAAAAATTCCCTAAGCATATATATTTGGAAATCCTTTAAACACAGTTTTGATGTGTACAGAGAGAGCAGATGTCAAGGGAGGCTTTGGTTGTTATGCTGAAGAAGAAAAAGCGATTATAATCAGCTCTCCATGAGACCATTTACTCGATGGTAGGACTACATTTGTTTAAACAAATTAAGAAGAAATGAGTCTGTCTGATATTGCAGTACATGTAAATTGCTAATTGGAGCTATGTCACAGGAACTGCGTCTTTGGGTCTTTGGTGAAGGTTTGGGTTAGGGCTTGTTTTGTCTGTATGTCATGTTAAATGGCTCCGATGTTGATAGATCTGATACTTTTGGCATTGCAGCAGAGTTGCCTGCTTGATTGGAGTACAGTTGATTATCCTGAGGTTGAAGTGTGACCACAGCTGAATTTGGATATTCCCAGTGAGAGATGTAAATGTGGTTACTGGTTGGTATGTGACTGAGCTTAAAAATTGACTGCCAGCATTCCCTGTCTTTCTGATTCAAGTGATAAGATTGCAGCCTGTAGGGTTACTAATCCAACAGAAAAGCCTTTATTTCCAGTCCTGTAAAACACTCATACTGCAAACAACAAAATATTAGAAACTAGGAGCCATAATATCTAGTCAGGAATGCTTTGACATTATTCTCAGTGACTTCTTTTGTGGTTTTGCCTGTACCACAATGATGGGATTTGGTTTCAGCTCTGTTTCAAGCTAGTTCATTAAGGGGCTTGAAATGGCTCTGCTAGCATGGAACTTCTATCTGCAGAAACTAGTTTGGATGTGTACATGAATTACAGAACGATCTGGCACGAGCTGAGCTGTTTTAAATACATATGCAGTACTGGCCTAGTGAAACGTGTCCCTGCCCCTGCAGGCGGTTTGGAACTAGAGGATCTTTAAGGTCCTTTCCAACCCAGGCCATTCTCTGATACTATGACAACGTCTGGATGCAGATATGAGATGCGACAAACGTGAGGAGGTAAGGAAGCACTGGAGCAGCTTGGGTGCTGCAGGTCACAGGCAGGCACTCCAAAAATCAGTGCACAAAAAGCTTGTGTAAAACTCACCTAGATTAATCTTGTTCCCACAGGCAGTCTGTCACCTTCAGAGCTTCCTGCTTTGTGCTCTTTCCGCCCAACAGTTCTGCTTACAGAATTTTCCTCTGGGGTTGTGGGAGCACATAACCAGTGTCAATGGTGGTACTTTTTGTGCAGTGTTGTCTATGCATATCTAGGACAGAGAGAGACATCACTAGCGCATAGCTCTTGTAGTGACTTACTACAAGAAAAGGAAGAACTGGATTTGCAGTCATAGGTGGTGGATTTTTTATTTTCTTCCTTCTTTATCTTTACAATCCTAAAGATGATTTTAACATGATAAAATGTTGCAGAAATTCTAATGTAGTAAAATGTTGCAGAACACCAGAAATAGATTTTTTTGACAAACAGAATACTTTCTTTTTAACAAGAGATTAAATTTGGATTAAGAATCTAGCCTTAGAACTGTTTTTTTCCAATAAATCTCTTATTTATGGAGTTGGATATTTCTGATGAGGGGATAGCTAATGCCTCAATAAAGTCTGGATTTGGTCAACCCACATGATAGATTAGATTTCCAGCTGTTAATATCTTTGTCACTGTTGCTGTCATGGCTAAGATTCATGATCTCTGACTGAAATCAGATGTTGCTTAGTACCTTCATTTAGCAGTATTTCTGACTTCAAAGTCTTCTGCAAGGATGTACAGAGGAGGATGTGATTATCAATTTATGCAGGATGATTGAGAAACAAGGGAGGGAGTTGTAAGGCATGGGAAAAATATGGACAGACACTTACAATAAAAACATGAGGAGGTTTACCAAGTCCAAGAACTGGCTGGGGCTTATCCATGTCCATGCAATACTTGCAAGCCTGAGACATAATTTTTCACAGAGAGTTCTGGAGTGTAATAGATCATCATTCAAAACAAACCAACCATTCTCTGAAAGCTATTTAGGTCATGAGATGTCACCACACCTGACCATAACATCCATCATACTGGGAAAACCAGTGACCAGCGCCTGGCATTGCAAAACACTATTAGGCAGAAGCTATATTTATCTTTGTTAGAATTGACAGATTGCCCCTGTAGCTTCAGATTAACCCACACTGACATACCAGCTCCATGTATTACCATCCATCAGGGTGATCTCCTTTGGAACAAACTAGCTGCTACTCTAGCTTCAGGATTTCTGGGTTTATTGATGGATTTGGAACACTGTGATCATATGTAGGAAGGAAGATGCCTTTTGAAATGCTAAACAGCTCTTTTCCTTATCCCTAGTAATTATCTTTGGTTTTGGATTGTTTGCTCCTCCCTTCATATTTATTTCTTTTCTTGAGCCTGCGAGGGTATTTTGCAGTGGTGAACCATTTCAACCTGACAGCCTTGCTTCTGTTTATGCAGCAATGGAGCAAAACATACATCAAATCTTCAAGGTTCCCACAAGACTGAATAGCAAGTTCAGTCTCGGTACCTCACTGACTCATTAAAGGTCTTTTGGGTTCACCAAACTTCTCATTAAAACCATTGCTTCTATGCAGAGGACACTTGTCCATTAGCACCGTGGAACAAACCAGGTGTTGAAGTGCATCTGTTGAAGTGCATGTCAGACCAGAGCTGATTTAGTGTAGCGGGCTGATAAGGACATATTTCTTTGCTACAGAAAGGAAATAAAGAAATAAATGTTTCTTTTCTATGCTGAGAGTTGGCTCTCACTGATGGATGTTTCTGAGTGCCTGACGTTATATCAGGCAAAAGATGGAACTTTCTTTCTCTTTGACTGGGCTTTGTCCTTCTCATTTATTACATAATTACAAAAGAATGGCCAGTAGTGGTCAACAGTGAATGCCAAAGTACTGTTTGAGCAGGTCAAACTTATAAACTTGCCCAGAGGATACTCTCAAGTATTCCTGGACCTGAAGAGAAGTCTTTATACTTCATAGCCTTTGACAGTTTTTCTTCCATTAATTCTTCCAATCAATTTTTAAATCTAGGCAAACTTTTCTAAGTTATAGGACCTATGGGATAAGTTCCATTAGTAAACTAGTTTCCACATCCTTAAGTGGAATGTCACTGCTAGAATGAAATCTGAGGAGATCTATGGGAAGAGAACCTTTACTTTAAATTACATTGCTGCTAATAAATATACAGAATATTGTAAAAATGCATATAAATTTTATAAAACATACTACTAAGGATGTTCAGGCCTGGATACTATTCAATGAAAAGTTCTGAAGGTGTTCAAGGATGAATAGATGAACATAAACACTAGATGTAATCTTTCCCTGTCAGGGAGTACATGTGACCAAGCCCACATGGATGTCCCTGCTGCTGCCACTGGTTCCTTAGAGTCCATTTTTGGTCTCTGTTTTTGCAGGATCTCAAGAGGCCAAGCAGAGCCCACACAAAGAAGAACATTTGGTGCTTTGTGCCCAGTGCCAGCGTACTGCTGGGGCTTTGAGGGTAACTTTCTGGAGGAGAGAAGTGGAGGAATAAAATTGAGAAAACCTGTGGCTCGAGATAAAAACCAGGCGTGTCTGTGGCCTGTTACTCTGATCCCAAAGACTCCCATGCGTGGGATCTCTCACAGCTGTTGGACATGGAATTGGACACGAACACGCTTACCCGGGGGCCACCCACAATTCTAGGACCTGGGTGAACACCAAGAGACCCGTGGCTGCCACGCAGGCGCACCAGAGAGACCCACAGCCATTATGCAAGCTTTCTGTGCTTTATTGTTGTAGCCGTGCCCGTGTGGTGGTCTCGGAGCCTCTGGCTCTAAAACTCAAAGTCTGGCAGCTCTTCTGGCTCCTCCGGCTCCTCCTCCACGGGACGGCGTCTGCGTCTCCTATTTGGGGGCCGGCGCCTGCCGGTGGGGTGGCTACCTGTTTCATCTTGGCCAGCGTAGCCGGCATGGCCCCTCATCCGCGTGTTCCGGCGGCGGGAGCGGCTCTGGCCGGCGCGACGTGTCTTGTGCAGGTTTGGCTGGCTCCTGCTCCTGCTCCTGCGAGCCCTGCCCCTCCTCCGTCTGTAGCCGGCCATGGTGGTGCTGGTTGAGCGGCGTATGTGGCTACCCTGCTTTTATAGGGGTGCCCGGATGGAGCCCTTTGTGACACCAGGGCTTTACAGAACCAACCTCACCAGTGTTGTCACAATGGCTGCATGGCCACGCTGGCCACACATGGGCTCCGTGGCTACTGGCCAACCCCAGCCCACATGAAGTGGGCAGCTGTGTCTTCAGGGGCCTTGCTTCACCACCAGCATGTGCCAGTGGGTCTGCTAGACACCGACCTGACACAGGAGACATAGGAGGGCTGACCAGCAGTGCAGGTGGTGTGGTGGGAGGAGGCACCACAAAGACAGATGAGCCCATTGCAGCGTTGGTGCTGGTAGCACTGATGGTGTTTTCAGCTTTGATTGCACGTGTGGCTTTTGATTTCCCTAGTAAACTGGCTTTTATCTAAAGCTACAGGTTTTCTCATTTCTGCTCCTCTGATTCTCTCCCCTAGCCAGCTGGTGGGGGGGAGTGAGTGGCTTTGTGGCACTTTGTTTCTGGCTGGGGTTGGGGCATGACCCGATTCCATCATGGATGTCCACGGGCTACAGGGGCACATCTGCTCAGCTGTGGTACAACATGGGTTGCAGAGTGAGAACCTGCAAACCGTGGCCTTCCTGTGCATCTGCAGAGGAATCTCTGCTGCTATGCCTGGAACACCTCCTCCCTTCTTTCTCTTCTGCCCTGGGCTCTGCAGGACTGTTTCTTGTATCTATTCCCAAAAGACTTTATTCCTGCAGCGCTACCACCTTTGTGAATGGGCTCAGCCTTGGCCAGTGGTAAGTCCTTGGAACCAGTTGGCTGACGTGGGAGCTACTGGTGGCATCTTCTCCTAGATGCTCTCCCCACAGTCTTCTCAATTCCAAGCTCTCACAAACACAAGCCTACTACAGGTACAGAGCACCACAAGGAGGGAGGGGGAAGCTCAGTAGTGTTGAGAAACCTATCACAGGGTCCCACAAGGAGATCTGGGAAGGACAATGTGACAAATCTACCAGGAGTGGGAGGAGGGTGAGAGAACATCCGAGATGAGAGCCAGGAGTGGGACAGGAAGAGCCACCAGCGATGCTGTGTCTGGCCTTTACCCTTTATGCCCCAAAACTGCTGCAGGAGAGGGTACGAGACGCTGAGTGTTCTCTGTGTGGGCTCTGCTCAGCTATTCAGGACCCTGCAATAAGAGGGACTTAAAAGGGAGCCCAGGGGACCGGTGGCCAGGAGCAGGGGTTATCCATGTTGCCATCATCACGTGCACTCCCCATGGGGCAGGCACTGCCATGGGTTGCAGACACATTCACACCCCATCCTGGGCAAGGACAACCCTGGACATGCACATGCCACACAAGAACATCCTCCAACAGATCCCACATGGGAACATCATGCCTGAACATACACGTCCTGCACAAGAACACCTCTGTCTGATCACATTCTTGGGCATGCCCTTCCCTCACAGGAGTATCCCTGCTCCTGGGTGTGCACCACTGTTGTACATGCTTATGATCCCAAACACTCCCACGTGTTACTCCCATGCATTGGGTTGCTCACAGCTGTTGGAAATGGACTTTTGCAAACTGAAAAGAAGCAGTTGCTCACCCAGCAAAGCCCACGCCAAACTGAATACTGCCAAAGGACCTTCAGATCAGATAAGTGGGTGTCATTGCCGAACTATCCTGGGTGCAGATGAATACCTGAAGCTACAAACTGGATCTCCAGATAAGGGGAGAGGCTAAGAAGAGACAAATCCTGCAAGGTGGGAGAATCCCTGTTAACATGCCACTTTCCTCCCTTTACATGATAACTCTGCTCATCTAGCCTGGGCTATGCATCTCAAATATCGGACCATGATTGATGCTGACACAATAGGCAGCTGTAGCTGTCTTAGGAGATGTCAGAGACTCAATGAAATGTCCCGTGACACTATCCATTGAAAAACTCCCTGCACTTGAGCTGGAATTGTATTGTAACTCATAATATCTTTGGAGTTTAGGGGGGGGGCTTCCCCCAGCCCCAACAGATCAAGACCACCAGCGTAACGAAGAAACACGGAAGTTGTAACTACCAAGTTTCATTGCTGGATCCAGTGGGTGGTGACTATATATATATCTTTTCACCTTTATACTTTCTTTCTCTTTCTCTTCCCTTATGCATTTCCTTAAATGTTATCTTTATGCTTTAATATTGCTATGCTTTAATAGTGCTTTATTGCTATGCTTTAATATTGCTATATTGCTATAGATACTCTAATATTGCTGTATTGCTATAGATGATAACATTGAAAATGGCAACATACCTGTTTAGCTTTGAAACAAAATTGTTCCAAAATAAACCTTATATATAAATGTTTATAAACACTGATTATTCAGTGTCGTTTTACTCTAATTCACCCCAAGGGATTTATTGATAAGAACCTGGATTACCCTCCTCTTCCGAGGCGAATCACAACAGCCACCCATGATCCTGGGACCTGGATGAACACCAAGAGACCCGTGACTGCCACGCAGGCGCACCAGAGAGACCCACAGCCATTATGCAAGCTTTGTATGCTTTATTGTTGTAGCCGTGCCCGTGTGGTGGCTGGTGGTCTCGGAGCCTCTGGCTCTAAAACTCAAAGTCTGGCAGCTCTTCTGGCTCCTCCGGCTCCTCCTCCACGGGACGGCGTCTGCGTCTCCTATTTGGGGGCCGGCGCCTGCCGGTGGGGGGGCTACCTGTTTCATCTTGGCCAGCGTAGCCGGCATGGCCCCTCATCCGCGTGTTCCGGCGGCGGGAGCGGCTCTGGCCGGCGCGACGTGTCTTGTGCAGGTTTGGCTGGCTCCTGCTCCTGCTCCTGCGAGCCCTGCCCCTCCTCCGTCTGTAACCGGCCATGGTGGTGCTGGCTGAGCGGCGTATGTGGCTACCCTGCTTTTATAGGGGTGCCCGGGTGGAGCCCTTTGTGACACCAGGGCTTTACAGAACCAACCTCACCAGTGTTGTCACAATGGCTGCATGGCCACGCTGGCCACACATGGGCTCCATGGCTACTGGCCAACCCCAGCCCACATGAAGTGGGCAGCTGTGTCTTCAGGGGCCTTGCTTCACCACCAGCACGTGCCAGTGGGTCTGCTGGACACCGACCTGACATGGCAGAAGTAAGAGGAGAGGCCGGGCTCTCTAGCAGTGCAGGAGACAATACACAGGCAGAGAAGCCCACTGCAGTGGTGGCAGTGGTGTCAGTGATGGTGTTTCCAGCTTTGATTGCATGTAGGTCTTTTGCTTTTTCTGATAAACTGCCTTTTATCTCGAGTAATGAGTGTTCTCAATTTTACTCCAGCAGTGAGGGAGTGCCTTTGAAGTGCTTTGTTTCCGGCTGGGGTTAAAGTATGACCCAGTTCCACAGGGCTCCATCTTAGACCCTGTGCTCTTCAACAGCTTCAAAAATTACTTGGACGCAGAACTGGAAGGGATAGTAAGTAACTTTGCAGATTATACAAACTTGGGAGAAGCTTGTTGATTCCCTCCAAGGGAAAGAGGCCCTGTAGAGAGACCTCAACAAAGAGAGGACTGGACAATCACCAACCACATGAAGTTCAACAAGGGAAGGTGCTGGATTCTGCACGTGGGATGCGGCAACCTGGGATGTACATACAGAATGAGATGCTGGAAAGCAGTGCCATGGAAAGGGACCTGGGGGTCCTAGTCTACAGCTAGTTGAATATGAGTCAGCAGTGCCCTGGCAGCCAGGAGGACCAACTGTGTCTGGGAGGGCGTCAGGCAAAGCATCACCAGCCGATCAAGGGAGGGGGTTGTCCCACTGTGCTCTGCACTGGTGTGACCTCACCTTGAATATTGTGTGCAGTTTTGGGCACCACGATATAAGAAAAGATATTCAGCTATTAGAGAGTGTCCTGAATAGCCTGAAGCTGTGTCAGGAGAGAATTAGGTTACATATTAGGAAAAAGTTCTTCACCTAGAGGGTGGTTGGGCACTGGAACAGGCTCCCCAGGGCAGTGGTCATAGCACCAAGCCTGTCGGAGTACAGAAGAGTTTGAACAATGCTCTCAGGCCCATGGTGGGATTCTTGTGGATGATCCCATGCAGATCTAGGAGTTGGACCTTTATGATCCTTACGGGTCCCTTCCAACTCAGAATATTCTGTGATTCTCTACGGTTAAATTGAAGTCTTAAAATATTTAACTCCTCATTTTTTTGGTAGATGATTTCAGGTATGACTGAACTAAAGTTTTAAGTAGGACATGTGAAAGTTTTAATCAGAGCTTAGATTCTTTAAATTTTGATATTTTTTTTACCTCTTGGTTAATAACTACAAAGTGTTTAGTTTTCTCTTTTTGTTACACTGAACTGAAGACATAGTAAAAGTTTCATGGGGATGGAATCATCAAAAGGATGATGGAGTGAGTTCTCTTATCAGTAACGTTTGTTTATTTTAATTCTGTCCTTGTCCTTACTTGTTATTTCATGTTGAGGAACAGTCAACTAATTCTTAGTATGCTTACTGAATTTTTTTCAATTTTCTTTCATAAAAATTGAGCTATGATGTCATCAGTAGATGTAGATAAGGTTTTCTTCTCACAACTAGAGGAAGAACAGAAATGCTGATCAGAAGTTTTGAAAACATTCCTGTTATGGTGGTAGGAGACAGCAGTTTCTTAATACCTGGAAACTTATCTCAATCCCAATCAGTTAGGAAATAGCTCGATGGAAGTGAAATAGCTGGATGCAAGCGAAAGCATCCAATGTGTTTTTAGTGGTTTATGTGAAAGGGGCCATTGGATTTTAGTTTTTTTACAAGATTTTGTAACATTAGAATTACTACCTGTGATACTGTAATTGAACAGTAAAGTTTGTCTTTTATGTTTCAATAACATTGAAAGCTGAATTTAGTTAGTGTTACAAGAGGCTTTTGCTCAAGGAGCAAGAGTAAGTGATATCCACAAGTGTGTGAGTGTATCAGTAGACTTTGATCATTTCCCCATGGTGATTGTACCATTTGGTGTCGATGTAGCTTTAGTGGGACATGCACCCTGTGGTAGGAAATGTTTTAATTTGCAAGCCAGCTAATGTTCTGAGCAGGAGAACAGGGGCCAAATGGCCTATGAGAACTAAACTTTTCTCATAGAGCTGGAAATTCTGTCGACTGGGAAGAAGAATAGAGAGAATTCTAACTCCTCATTTTTGGAGATAGCTCTCATTTTGCCAAAATAAGCATAATAAACCAGACCTGTACCTAACGGTAACTCACTTAGCTTTTATAGGTTTCATATATTTGCTGCATAAACCCCTTCATTATTTGTGTTGCTTTTACTTGAACTCCTTTATTGGAGAGTCTGTGAACCCCACTCAGGACTAAGGCAGGCTATGGAAAGGCTCTCAGTCAATTTAATGGGATCAAAATGGAAAAAGACATATAATTTTTGAAGTACATGAGATGTGATAGTAAACCCCTGAAACTAAACACTGCTTTATGATTAATAATGAATGTTGCTGGTATATTTGATTAATGCTGTGACCAATACTATCTTTTTGGAGGCTTAAGCTTGAAGTGGACAAAAGAATGAAATTAAAAGGGTGTTCTTGTATCAATGTGGGATTGGTTTCTGTTACTACTTTCCGTGTCATAGTTTTCTTAGTATTCATATTAATCTAGGTGTATTTAATGACAGAATAAGCTGGTGAATGTAATGATAGGGCTTTTATCTATACTTCAGCCAGCTCTGGTGAAAATATTGATTCATTTATGGTTTCTTATTCTCTGGAGTAAAGTTATTCTTAAGACTGACTACCGAAATAGTTTTCTGCAGCCATAACCTTTACCTGGTGTAGTTAATGGGAAATGTGTTAAATAATTTGCTACGGCTAATACTACTAGATATTGAGGAATCAATATCTCTCTCATCTTTAGTTGCATAAACCCCTTTTGTCACTGTGGGATGTATGCAGTCACAACTGCATCAGATCTTTCTCATGTAGATATTTAAGCATTTTCCAAGTAATTTATTACCTTCTTCCTTCTTTTTCAGTTACAGGTTGGTTAGGATGTATTTGTTGCACTAATGCTTCATTACATGCATTATTCATTTTTGTAAAATACTTTCCAAATAAAGGTTACTTAAAAATGTTTTGGTATAAGTAATATATCTCTTTAGATACCTTAAGAATGTGATATCCAGTAGTTAGTGGTACTACAACTCTGCAATGAGGTGAAGGTCTGTCTCCCTGTGACTTATTTAATGCTGTCTGTTCATTTTGTTCATTACTATGAGCAATTTAGCTCTTTCAGATACTATTCCTCATGGTGACATTTTAAAGCTTATTTATCTCAGCTCAACTTTGCTTGTTTTGCAAGTAACAGTGAGCAGTTTAATAAATTGCATCACTGTTGTAGAAACCTGTTAGCTTGAATCATTATTCTTGATGGTTGCTGATTTATATACTTAAAACACCATGTTACAAAACTGGCTTAGAGTCATCTCTGAAATACATCCTACATGCTATAAGCTAGCAGATTTTATGGCAAGGCCTGGAAAATCTTGACTGCCAGAGCAATCAGAGTGATGCCTTGAAGTACAATAGTGCAACCTGAACAAAATAATGCATTTGAATCAGCTGCTGCATATAAGACACCTCAGCTGTTATTTGACAATTTGAAAATAGAAGGGAACAAAGTACTGGCAAACAGATACACTTCAAAAAGATTATTAATAATGAGGCATAAGATATTTTCCAAAGTGCCAGAAAAATTATCAACTGGGTAAAGATGTTCACACCTTTTCCTAAGAAAGGACATAGAATTCACTGAAATTTGAAAGGAAATAAGATCAGACTATAACAACTGTTCTAATAATTGGTAGTGGGGAATTTTACATCTTCTTTCAAAACACCTCAAAATGTTCATGGACATTTTAGTACTACGTATTTATTAGTTTAGTACTACGTGTGTTTTCAAGCAGCATGAGTAACTTGAAATGCTACAAAGAAGACAGAAACATCAAAATATCTAAGCATCTCACAGAGGATTTTGGATTAGGACTAGTTTGAACTGAAAACTGAGAATGTCTTTCATAGAATTACAGGATCATTAAGGTTGGAAATGACCACTATGATCATTGAGTCCAACTGTTAACCCAGCACCACTGCACTGATCACTAAAGCATGTCCCCAAGTGCTATATGCACATACCCTTTGAACACTTCCAGGGATGGTTATCCCACTCCTTCCCTGGTCAGCCTATCTGAATACCTGACCAGCCTTTCAGTGAACAAATTTTTTCCCAATATCCAATCTAAACTCCTATTGGCACAACTTAAGGCCATTTTCTCCTAACACTTGTTACTTGGCTGAAGTGACTTACCCCCACACTGCCACAATTTCCTTTCAGGTAGTTGTGGAGAGAACAAGGTCTCCCCTGAATCTCTTTTATCTAGGCTAAACAATCCCAGCTGCCTCAGCTGCTCCCCAGTTGACTTGTGCTGCAGACACCTCACCAGCTTTGTGGCCCTTTTTTGGACACGCTCAAGAACCTCCATGTCCTGTTGTCAGTGATCCAAAACTGAACACTGGATTTGAGGTGCAGTCTCACCAGTGCTGAGTACAGGAGGACTCTGGTACTTTCTAGAGGTTTGAGTGAAGACTTAAACTACAGTCTATAAAGGCAAAATTAAACTTTATCAGTAAAAATAATGGCTTAAAAGAGACTTAATTCCTTAATTTTTTTTTTATTCTACTGTGTGCTTAGTCAATGCCATCATCATTCTTTTCTGTTTGCAGTTAATATCCTGAAGGAGGTGAGAAATTCTTTATCTAAACTTTAGTACTGTAATCTTAAAGAAAGTGCTTCATAATGATATTTTTAGTATTAATGTGATCTATTATACTTGTAGCTACTATCCAGTATGACACAAAGGGGTGATGTTACAGGCTTATGAAATAGTGCTTAGTTTATAGAGTATGACAGATATCAACAAAATTATTCTGCAAGAAGCTTAGGCTTAGCTTCTGTAAAGAAACAGAAGGTAGTAAACAGAGAATGGAGGTATTGTACAGGTGGTGTCTAAGAACAACCCTACTGGCTCAGATCAAAGTATTATTTGTCTCAGCAGTCTGATTTAACATGATCCATCAGCAGTGGTTTAGAAGAAAACATAAAAACTTCCCCAAAATAATGTCCCAGCTACTGAACCTTTCAGTGGTTTTGTCTTCCATAATTCTGTCATGCCTTTTTCTGAAGCTACACACATTTATTTTTATATTTTAGTTTGGGTTTTTTTTGATGGGCTTACAGAGAAACATTGAGGACTTGATTAGCATTTAGATATCAGGCAAACAAAATGGTGAATGGAAAAGAGAACAAAAATGGAGATCTCAACCAAAGGAGAAATGGGAAATTGTTCACACAGAATTTTGGTGTTTGAAGTAGGAGGCAATTTAGAAGTGAGCACAGCCTAGATTCAGAGGCAGTGCCCCAGAGGGACTACTGAGGGGCAGAGATGGGCTATTCAGTAGAAAGTGAACAGGGTAGTTTCAAGGCCTGAAATGACAGGAAAAAACCTGAGCTACCTCTTTGTACTGAGTCTTCAAAGGACTGTCAACACGCTGGCAGATACCAATTTAAACAAAAACATCTCCATATCTTTATTTTGCAATGCATATTTTTTATGATTTTTCTTAAATACCTCCAAAATGTTCTTGTAAAATCTAGTACTTTTGTCTCAGTTGAGCCAGTTCTTTAAAGCTGGCCAGCTCTGGAACAGGCCTTTCCAAACTCATAATTATTTGCTGTTGGCAATCAGTAAATTCTGGATGCCATTTCTTTAGGTCAGAGACTTTGCTTTCTGGATCATGGTGATTTTTGCTGTGTTCTTATTGTCCTCACTTAAGCAGCACATAATAAACCCCAGTAGAAAAAATTAATTCTCAAAAATCTGGCATATTGACTTCAGTGGAGTAGAACACAGATCAGAAATAAAGATCCTGTTTTTGTATAAATATCATTGATTTAGAAAAGGGAAGAAAAGAGTAGAAAATGAAATGCAAAAATGACATATTATGTAATTTTTTTTCCTAGTTAAAATGTGTTTTATGAGACCCTGAGGCTCTTATAGCTCTTAAATTGTCATTAACCAGCAAGGCTCTTTTATTATCATATTTGGAGAAAAAAGTAACCTAGAGAGGTGAAAATTTTCTGCCCTCCTTTTAGAGACCAATGGTTGTTTTCTGCTCGGGTCACACTAGAGATTGGGGGTAAAAAGAAAAGGAATTTTTAGGAGTGCTGAATTGACTATTTAAATTCATTTTACAGTATCTTGCTTTCCTGACATGTTTACTTTACAAATGCTTCAGCTCATGGCCATGACTTATTTTGAATGGCAAAGTATATAATTAACATCAAGGTGAAAGGCGATTATGCGTATAAATACTGCACTATGCCCTCCAGAAACCACTTATGAAGCCAATTTAGGTTACACATAGTTCAGTCTCTCAGAAATCCTACTTAATAAAGCCCTGAGGCACTCTCTTTTACTGAGCAGTTAACAGAAAGCAAATTCCTGGTGTGATTGGGGGGAAAAGATAATTTTTGGAAAAGGGTGAGGAACCATATGAGACAAACAAATGTTTCTTCACACACTTCTGCTGAAAGCTGAAAATGCAATTTGAATGGGCAGTTAAGATGGAGAATAACATAGTCCAAAAGTACTACAGTGAAAGTGCTTGTATATGAAGTACAGTGATTTATGCTTGAGATATTCTATCCATCCCCTTCTATCCATTTTTTCCTGACTATTTAAATAGATGTTTCCCAAGAACCCTCCCCATGAAGACATACTGAAGAGGGATTATTCTCAGCATTTGGCATATCAGTTGCACCATGAAACCCCTTGGAGGTCCTTGCTTATGCAGGCACATACTGACAATTTCAAAAGAGCTGAATGGCAGTAAGCATTAGATTCTCATTTGCAGTCATCGTATTCAGAAATCCAGCCCTAGAAAGACAAGGTTTTATTCAGTCAAGTAGTATGGTAGTCACTCGTTACAATTTGATTATTGACAATGTAGACAGAAACAAGCTACGTATGAAAACATTGTGCAATAACACTATATAAGAACCATGTGTTATCATGTGATACTGGAACAGTTGTTATCAACTTGACATATTTGGACTTCAGCTTGGATTTCTGAAGCTGACTAGATTATGGACTTTTATGTAAGACATCTCTATGGTACTTCTGCCAAAACAGGACTTTGTGTCATTATTCACTGATTTCTTTGGACCAAGATAATTCCCACTGGTATCCTTGCTGGTCAGAAAATCAATTATATTAGGCTCCTAAACATACATAATTGCATTACTACTCCATTTTTTAAACTCTCAAAATGCAGAGAAGTGCTGTTATCAAATCAAGATAGTCATGTATCTTATATATTTAATAGTTACTGTTGTAGTCGGCACTTATGAGGAGAGAATAAAAGATTTGCTGTTGTTGTATGATCAATTCTATTTCCACTGTTTATTTTGACATCTATTCTTGTGATAGCTTGATTTGCAGATATACATAAACTTTGTACACATCCACACAAGATGAGTAAATTTTGCAGCTGACTGGTTGTTTCAATGTCTACAGTTACCCACATGCTATACTGATTTTAGTTCAGTGAACCCAATGGTTGGCACTTACTCAGTGTAAGGCAGAGCCATTGCAATGCTGCTTAGCGTCAGAAGGGACTGCATTTCACTGTGCAGTAGTGATGTGGCTATAAGATCTGCAAAATAGTTTTAAAGATATTTTTTCATTATTAAAAATATATGAATCCACTGCCCTTGTAGAACAAAGGACAGATATAAATGCTCTTCTACTAGAAGGCAAAGGACAATAGTTGGTTACTGTGAGTGGTTCCTGTTTCGTTTGTCATTCACATGTTCTGTGTCTCCCCAGCTATCCTCTGAACATACAGCGTCACCAGAGGTCGGACGAGGGTTCAGCAGGAGCTGAGCATTGAACTCTGAAGTCCTCTCACACTGACACCTCCACTGACTTCTGGTGCTGACTGTTCTGACTGTTTGAAAAGAGAAGGGGGACATCACTGCCCTCCCTATCAGCATGGTGGGGGTACTATAAGGAATTACTGTGACTACTACTAAAGGCAGGCAGGTATTGCAGCTTTAGGCTGTCTTCTTTTTCTATGCACAACTGCTCTGAAATTCAGATGATCAGACAGTCTCACAGCCTGTAGCGTAAGAAAGGCAGGAAAATAAGGATCTATTCATTAGTTGCCAAGTGGGTAGTTTTCAGTGCTGCTTTCAATGAAAAAATACTGCCTGTGAGGTTTTTTCTGCTACTGGCACAGAGGAGATCTCTAGATGTGATAGTACTGGGTTGGAAGGGATGCATTAATGTAGTCTCCTTCCACTGTTGAGAATTGGCTTGTTAGGGACCTTTTTTACACTCAGAGGACACAGGGAACATGAAATTTGTCTTTCCTTGGTACATAATGTCCCTTTTAACTTAAACTACTTAAATAGTACACTCTTAACACCTTCCAAGCCACATTTCCCCAGGTATGGTTTACTTTTCTGCTGTTTCATCCCGTACCTCAGTACTGACTGGCCCAGTGATCTGCTTCCCCTGCACTCATCTCTGTGCTACCTGCTATTCTACATGCTCTCCCTTTTCTGTATAACAGCCTGCTCTTTCTCTTGTGAGCTCTCTCCTTATGCAAATTCCTTCTTCTAACTATTTTTGAGGTGCTGTCAGGAAACGAAAGAACAGTAATGAGGCAGTTAGATGGAACTGACAGTTCAATTATTTATTTTTAAAGAATGCATATATTAAAGAATTCAAATTGGATGGGCCAGATCCTTATCTGATATTGCACTTCTATGTCAAGAGAGTAGCTCTGAATTGTGCCAGAGAAATCTCTCTCTTAATGTGTACCTTTTCTTTTTTTTTAATGGTAGTTGATTTTTCTGGGAACTCTTGCTATGTGTGCTGTTTCAGCACATATGAGTGATAGTAAAGAAATCTTTTGGCATTGAATCCCACTATTGCTAGACAGATAGTTGTATCCTTGGAGTACTTTAAGCCACAAGAACACCTGGCAGCACAGTGTGTGCTCTCTCAGATCATGCCTGCGGGATTTCATCAGTGCAGTGCTGCTGAGGCACTTTGCAGCACAGCAAGGGGATTATACAGTTCTTTCTGAATCGGAGATCACACCAGTAATCCATCATTCAAAAGTTTTAAAAACAACAGAGTACTATTATTGAAGAGACATAATTGTCACTGTTCAAAATAACATTCTCACCTATTATTTAGCCAGACCCCAAACAAATTGTCTACAAGAGTACATATTTTATTAAGTATTCTCTCTTGTTTCAGAAGCATGACAAGCAACTATGAGATAAAACTACAAAAAGCATCTTTGGCATCTTGTCCTGGAACGTTGTTTTCTGGATAAAGCTTAGGTTACACCTATTCTGACCTTGAAATAACTTTCAAAATCAGGGCTATTGTTCAATTCTTCCTTTGATGTTCTTTGTAATTTTATTTTCATTCAATTCCTGTGAACTACAGGATGGTGAAAGAAGAAGTGGTAAAACTTTTTATGAGGACAGTGAGGCTGGTCAGCATCTTTTTTAATTGAAATCCTCTCACACATCTGATTTGAAGGCAGCTGTTTTTGTAGTCAGCATGAGGAAAAATCAGGACAACATGCAACTCAGATAAACTTTCAAGTTTATGTGTAGGAAAGATTGTTTTTAACTGTAAGTAGAACAAGGAACTTCTTGCAGCTGTGGAGACTCTTTGTACAACATACAATTCTAGTTCAAATGCTGTCCAGGTCACTAGTGCTCATTGTTCAATTCTTTTTTGAGCTACTAGAAGGTAGCAGAAGATACCACTGCTGGTGCCGTAGCTGATACTGTCACCTGAGAGACAAGACAGAATAAACTAGAGGTTTGGAACCCCTCTGTCATCTACAGAATTGGACCCATCTCACTGGAGAGACAGCATTGCAACTGGCTACATTTTACTTAACCAGTGCATGAAAGTGTTTAGTCTCCAGCTATAACTGTCAATCAAGCTTGAAAGTGACTTTTAAAAATTTAAGCCAGTTTATAGCTGGCTGAAGTTTTAATTTTATTTAAAGACAATTATCAGTAGAAAGGTCATCAGCCTGCTTGGCTGTCACTAGCACCAGGCTGCATATACGGTACAGCTAAGTATCAACATTTCTAGGAAATTGGATGTACTCCATGTCAAGGATTTATTCTTGGGACATAAACCCCATCTCGGAGCCAGTTCAAGACACTAGGCAGAACAGGTGCTGACCAAAGGACATGAGTCTGTTGATCACAACTGATGATCTGTTTTGCCTATGTTGGATATGGCATCATAAGTACAACTACTGAAAATCAACATTGAAAGAGATTATAAAAAGGCTAACATGGAGGGAGAAGGCAGAAAAGTAGTTTATCTGTGCAAATTACCTAGGTGTAAAATTTAGAAAGTTGATGTAATAATATACCTTAATTTCTCACATCCGTCAGTGTGCAGGCAAGGTGTACTGTGCCACAGTTCTGCATGGGAAATTTCGACAGAATCTAGGTCTGCTGCAACCATTCAGCTAATACAGTTATGTGTGATGACCTTTTCAGAAGGCATCAGCAGGTGAACCTCTCGTGTGATGTAGGACAACCTCAAAGAACTGGAGTTTCATAATGTTCCTGTTGACATGGCTGTGCTCAAGCAAATAGAAATATCTGAGAAGCATCTTCTTTAGGCCAGTGGGAAATGCTGGGATTACTCTGACTCTCTACAGTCACCCATCCTTTATTTTCTTGCTATACATCTCTAAAATACAAATTCATGAGTACTTGAGATTCACAAACATTTTTCATATATTCAATACAAAAGCCATGTATTAAAGAGCATATAGAAGAAAATAGCACTTGTTTTTTCCTGGAACTGAAGGTAAACTGAGATTATTAGAAAATCCTATTCTAAAGCAGTACCTTGAATGAGAAAATACCAAACCGTTTAAAGCAAGTTCATATCAGGATAAATATCCAAAGTCCAGCTTGTTTGGTTTTTTTTTTGGTTCAGCTGAGTTTTCTGCAAAGTCTTTGCATTATGAGACCTTTCTTGTAATTTTAGTCGAAGTCTGTAAGATGGGATGTATATATGGTGTTACAGGGAAAAGAACCAACACATGAGAAACTAGAGAACTGGAAGTATTCAGCCGGAAAAGAGGTTTCAGGGTGACCTAATTGCAGCCTTCCAGTACCTGAGGGGAGCCTACAAGAAAGATGGAGATACACTATTTACAAGAGGATGTAGTGACAGAACAAGGTGGAATGGCTTCAAACTGAAAGAGTAGGTTTAGACTAGATAGCAAGAAGAGATTCTTTACTGTGAGGGTGGTGAGACACTGGAACAGGTTGCCAAAGAAGTTGTGAATGCTCCTTCCCTGAAAGTGTCCAAGGCCAGGTTGGATGGAGCTCTGAGCAACCTGGTCTAGTGAAAGTGTTCCTACCCACAGCAGGGGTGTTGGAACTGGATGATGTTTAATGTCTCTTCCAATTCTGGCAATACTATGATTCTATAATAGAAAACACCATGCCTTAATACAATAGAAAATACTGCAAAAATATCCTATTGTATGTTCTTCATCCTTTTGTGGAGTTTTTCTGAATTTGAAATACAGTTGGTTAAGCCTCTGAGGACTATTTTCCTCTGTGTAGACACAATTAATGGTGTAGACACCATTTTATAATACATGAATATGCATGCAATGCTTTACAGAAAAGTATTTGGTGTCTCAAGGAGTCTATAGTTCAGAGAAAGAAGAGAAGAAGCTATGTTGGAGGGTAAGACCCTATAGAGATGGAGACATCTCAAAGTTATTGTTGGAGTAGGTGGTATATCTGAAGTATGTAGGCAGTGGCTTTTACAAGTTTGTCTTTTTTTCTTCATTATTTATTTTCTACCAATGGGAAGCTGATATTTCTGCTTTTGCTTCCTTTTTTCAGTAACTCTCATATGCTCTTATGATTTTATTTTTCATATTATCATAAGTTGTGAACTTATGAAGAGAACATGTGCTAATGCTATTTCTGAGAGTCGCAAGTCACAACTATTCAGATGCACTTCAGGAAACAATGTCATTTTTCATGATGTCTTTAGACTAATTTAGTAGACAAAAGCAACAAAATGAAATGGAGAAAGAGATCGAAGTTCAGTTGCCATTGTATTTGCCATCACCTACTCTTGAATACAGAAAATTATTTAATTTATGATACTAATTTGATCATTGTCCTGACTGAAGCAACAGGACTGTGGGATGTCACCGTGACATGTAGCAAGGAATCTAGCTGTACATGCAAGACTACCTTCAGACCAACATTCTGTGGTTTTAAAATAATTGGAGAGAAACAATTAAGGCTGGACATTATTGTTGTTACTCTTGTATATTTCAGGTACAGACCCATGAAAAATAAAAGGCTTTTAGGCAATTTGTTATATGTTAAGTAAGTACAAACCCCTGTGTCAGATGAGCTTTAATGGAGCTTTCAGTGGCAAACATGTGGAATGTTGTTCTGGCCTTATGATAGGTAGCACTTTGCTCTACCTTTTGCAGAAGGATCTACTGCAACTCCTGCCCAACTTTACCACTACATAGTGCTGGCTTATTTCTTATGTGATATCTGACTCATGTCAGGAAGCAGCAAATTGTAATTTATTTTTAAAATGTAAATTTTTCATGTTTCATTACTGTGTTATAAAGGCTTCTTCAGGGTTCCACTGTTTGAAATAAGACTCTGAGAGTCTTTTTTTGCCATCACAATCAGAGTTCTTGCCCAAATCTAGGCTGTCAGAAGCTGACAGAGCTGGGGATGAATCTGGGTCAAGGAAGGTTTTGAAAGCAACTTTTGTCAACTCAATACTCTTGCAGCTGCAGGAGTGATACTTGATCCCGCCTCCTTGATCTCCTCACTCTTGTGAGCCTCTGGTCTCAGTCCCATTTATGGGTATATTAGGAGGACAGAACAGGTCAGAACTGAAGTGGGAAAAAACTAACCAAGCTGACTTTCAGGTCACCAGTTTTACTATGTCAGAATGAAAAATAGAACAGGAAACATGGTTTTCAATTCTGACTTGGAAAATTCAAAATCCACTTGGCTGAGTTTGTGGTGTGGGGCTTTTCTATGTATGTTGTTTGTCATAAAATATTTACTGCTCAGAATGACTCAAATTCATTTTTTCAACCTGAAGACATATTTCACCGTTGTGTCGGAGTGTGCTGGCTCCAACTGGGCATGAAAAATTAACATCATATCACATCAACAGTTAAGAGGGGAATTGAACAAGGTGATTTTTTAGTTAATCTCCATTACTATGTTTTTTTTTGTTGTTGTCTATTTGAAGTACGCACAGAAAATTTAGGAAAGAAAAGAATGGGAACCCTCAGTAGGCACAAAAAGGTGCACAAAGTGTCAACTCTATTGCCCAGCTCAGCAGTGCTGACCTATAGCCAGAATTCCCTTGAGATTTGTTAACCTACTGATTTGCTTTGAGATTTCAGTCTTACAGGCAGCATGACAGTACAGGACATTTCCAGGAGTTTTTTCAGCTTTGGGATAGACAATAATAAATAAATAAATGTGGACCATTTGTGTATATGTGAGAAAAGGAAATTAGGATACAGTTGTGCTTACTTTTTGCCAAAAGTTTTCAAAAATTTTTATCCTTCCTCCACAATTATCTAGTAATTCAGCTCATTAAACTCATAAAGTTTAATACACTTAGTAAACCAACTTAACCTGTGCTAGGCTCTTTACCAAAACTAAAAACATGTTGGTCCAATCCAGGGTTCATAAAGGTAAAAAATGAGAGAATAGCATGTGATCTTGCATGTAGAAGTGCTTCTTCAGCAGCAGGTTATTTTCTCTGTTAACAAGATAGTGTACAGCTTCCAGTGTATGGGAATAAACACATAGTACAAAGTCAGCCTTCTCAGTCTGTGGCTCAGTGGTGTCTGTAAGAACAGTGCAAGTGTTGAAACAGCTAAGGATAGCAACATCTCCTTTCCTGATGTCATAAAAAGAAACAAACCAAGGATTAAAAATTATGGGGAAAATTAAATAATTGCAAGCACTGTATAGTAAAGACAATTTTTTTTCACCACTATTACTACTGAAAATACTTTTAACTTAATCAAAATGTTTTCCATATCAAGTGACAAAGTTAGTCCAGTAACTTTTAAACTATGTTTTGTAGATACTTCATGGTGTCCTGACATAAAAAAGGCAGGGAATTTACAACCACGGAAAGGCAGATCAGTAAAACTGAATGCAGGTTATACATAACATTTATTTTTCATTATTGATTCTGGATTTTTTTGAATGCCGCTCCATTTGCCTCTGCAGCAGTAAAACGAGACTTGTCAGCTTAATGGCCAACACCTAACTTGCTAAAGATTTCTCAGTCTTGTACGTGGTACTGGGTTTCTAGTGCTGTAGAGAAGTGTTTCAGTGCAGATAAATTAAAGCCCTTCAGGGAAAGTTATAGTGGTCTTTAGCAGAGAGCTATTGCTAGAGCTTGCCAATCACAGGTGCACTTTAAGGTTTATAGGACCTCATTTTGATTTTCTAAAGCTTATGCTTTTTACTATCATCCCCTTTTTTTTGATTTAAAGAAAATAATTGCCTGCTACTACAGTGTCTACCCTCTTGTGCTATAGAAAGCTTAGCAGTGCCTTCCTTATGCCTCTCCATCTGACTGCTGTGCCTCAAGTGCTTTGGAAACCTTCCCCTTGAGCTTAAAGAAAAGAGGAATTTGGTGTCTTTGTTATGTAAATCAAGGGAAGAAACAATTGTTTTGTGTTGCCAAAACCCAAGGCACTACAGGGATTTGCATTTTTTCATTTAAGTGTGTTTTGAAGACTCCAGTCCCAAAATCCCTCTCCTTAAAAATGTGAAGTCAACATAAATATTACTGAGATAAAGAAACCCCTTAATGCTGGAGGCTCAGGCAGCCAGACTCTCTGCATGGTTGATCAGTGCTATCAGTCAGTAGCTGTACAGACTTTCTTTGATTAGGGCTCATTTAATGACAAACTTTTCTTTGCAAAAACCCTTTGTGTGTCCTGAGAACTGTAACTCTGCCCCAGAAAAACTCCACCAGTGGCCTGGCACCATACTCTCAGATTGGACTACAGGGTCTTGGCATTTGGTTTGAGGCCCTTCATAGACATTGTTTTCCGGATCCAGCTACATATGTGGAAGAAGTTACTGACCTCAGCTGTGCTTGGTTGCTCTGGTATTTCTGCTGATGTTTCTAAGGTTAAGTAACATTGTAAAGAACACACTCTAGGGTCTTCTTAACCTTCATGGAAGAAGAGCCCAATGTAGGATGGGGTCAGGATGCAGCACTGGTGCACACAAATGATTTTCCACAGCCACATCAGATGTAAACCAAGAGTCCTCTTCTTCAGATGCTCTCAACCTAAGGAGACTGTATCCATTGTGGAGCTTAACTGCGCTGTATCAGCTTTCTTTAGTGTAGGTGCTGAAAGTGCTCTCTAGTTTGCTGATTCAGGTAAAATCATAGAGGTCAACTCAAACCATGGCTCAAGATGACATACTTGATTTTATCTGAACAAATTAAGAAGTGTTGAAGGGTTCAGCTGACATATCTGTAGATGTTTTTGGCTCTAACAAAAGGTGGAGCAAAACACGGTAAGCATTCTCTTCTGCAGTGGCATAGCTGGATCTAGCAGACAGTAGCTGTAACCTTCAGTTCATTCTTTTCCAGAGAAAAAGATTATTTTTTTTCTAATTCGGTGGCTTAGAAAGCAAATAGGATTGTTCTAGATTCATCCAAATGCTTAATTTACAGCAATCAGATAGTAACTTTAAGTTTCTGCATGATGTTGGGCAAAGACCTTTGCTGTCTTCCTTTCAGCTGCAGCGGAGCAAACACTGGGAGTGTTTATGAGGCATTTTGATTCAGATGTCTTCTCAGTAATCCTGAGGCTAACAGAGAAATTCTGCTTATTAATTCTGCTTTGAAGCACAAACAGGTAAGCAGCAATGTCAGATCTCATTTTACCCTCCAGAGTTTGTCACTGAACAACTCAGCATCCCTGAATTATTCACAACACAGAGTACCAGCAAGTGTCAAGATCAGTAACCATCAGCCAAACAAGAAATCTGGGCTGGGAGTGGTAGTTTTGCACTATCAGGAGAGCCTGAATTTGAGAAATTAGATGTTCTTGCTATTTCATGTTCAGAGCAATTTAATAGAAAAAAAAATACAGGCCTGGCCATCTAGGTGTTTTTGAGTTCACCCATTTATTCCATTTGTAAAAAAAAAAAGGGTTTTCTTACCTTTTCTAAAATTGATTTTGTTTCAATTGTACCATCATACCTGCAAAATAATTTCATTGATGATTTTAGAATCCTTTCAGCTTCATGTAGATTAAACAAAAGTTAAATTCTGGTCCCAGTATCCACATGTACTCTGGATAATTCTTGCAAAAACTAAAGCTAGTGCTAAGGACCACAGCCTTTGGTGATCTTCAAGATTCAGTGCACTACTATAATAGCAGGCCCCTATAAAACAGTTTAAGTTAATTCAGCTGTAGATTTTATTTCCATGGTAGAGTCTCTTGAGGCTTGTCAGAAACTATAAAATGATGGGTAATTTAGATGACTGACATTCCTGAAAAAGCATTTGCCCCTTTGATTGAAGAAAAATATCTTGTTAAAAATAGTTTGAAGTCAGGATATGCTAATTAAACTAGGAAAATATAAAAGAGAAATCCCACTAAAATTAATTCTGATTATGATTATGAGCAACATCAGCCTTTCTTTGTCTGTGGATGTTTCCACTAAGCAGAAGGAGTGAATCAATACTTGTAAGTGCTATGGCCCTTAGATGTGCCCTGAGAAGGTTGAACAGCTTCTTCCATTGGATCGGGAGTTCTCATCAGTAATTAAAGAGTATGTAAGAGCTGTGTTTGGGTGGTGAGATTGTTAGCATAGGGTAATCTCATTTGTTTGTTGTGATACAAATGATCTCTATTTCTTCAGACTGATGATGTGATTCCTGCTGTACAAACAAATTTTGTCTGATGTGGCTGTGGGGATTCAGCTGTGTGCACTGTCTCTGCAAAGAGCATGTAATCTTTGTTTGTGCCCTTTTTCCAGCAGAGTGAGGAAACCACCAAGGGTGTTCTTTATTATGGTGGTTGACCTTAGAAAGACCAGGGCTGTCAGCATCTCTTTTTTTCTTGGTTTCAGTTCTGGTCTCTCTGGAATACAGAGAGGAACAAATGGGAGGGAAGAACAGGAAGTTTTCTTTCAAAAATAACAAAGCCCAAACCAACCAGAGAAATCCTTCGTAAGTCATATTTTTCCTACAAAGACAGGAAAAAGAGAGAAATCAATAGCTGTAATTTAAAAAAAAAAATCGAGTGATTCTTTGACTCTGGCAGGGTGATAAAAGTAGACAGATAGCAATGGAGTAAAATAGCTGGGGAGCTTTCATATACCTTCAACATGCTGGTGAGGGGAACTGAATATTACACTTGAGAGCTCTTTCCTACTGCTTGTTAGCCAGTTCTTGTTTTACCCAGTACTAAGAATATTACCTCCATTTTCTTTAATGTTTATGCAGGAATTCAAATAGATACAATAACAAGAAAAATTTTCTTTATCAATTAATCAAGATTTGCTGCTGTTTGTAACTTGTGGTGTAATATTCCTTCTGACATTTTTCAGTCATTCATGCACAGTTTCTGGAGGAACAGTACATTCGATAGAGACTTGAGTTGTTCTCCCCTCAATCCCAACTCAGTGCTCCTATTTCTCCTTCTTCTACCCTGGACGTTTTTATGGTACTCAAGGTTTTTCTATCTGTCTGGAGGACTGAAATATTAGAAGCCCATATTTTTCCATTTCAAGTCATGTTTAGCTAAAAAAATATACTTCAACAAATGTAACATATTTTGATGGTACCAATCTATATCCTGTTCTTAGGCTCTATCAGAGCATACCTACACAATGAATATGGTATTTAGAAAATTAGGAGGTAGTTTAGAAAAAGGAATACTGGCTGGAATTGATAGGAAAGAAGCAAAGAAGATAAGAACTGAGGGGAAAAAATGTTGGATACAGGTAATGAGGAAGCTGCTTTGACTGAAGAGAGGAGTTAAGTTACATAACATGGCAGTGATGAGAAGCTCTAGAGTTTATGATTTACTATGTCTGAACTCAAAGGTGTTGGTCTATTTCTTGAGTTAATGAGTAAGGAAGCCTGTAACTTACTGGACAGCTGAAAATATAGTAGCTATTTCTACTGATAAGGAAATAAACTTTTATTAGGACTGTAAATTTCAGTTTTCTCTTTATTGAAGCTTTTTTATGCTATGTGAGCAAAAGCTGAAGAGCATGTGGAAATGGCCTGAAGTTGTCTCAGGTGTTAAGGTAGTGTGGATGGTGATCCACAACAGACACAAAGTTAGTAAAAAGAATGGCTGTATTGCATTGAGCCTTACAGGTTATACTCGCAATTGTGACAGTGCCAGTAAGAGTCTGAGTGTGCCTCTGTGTGTGAAAGGGGTGATGCAAACTCTTTACCCAACCCAGAGCCCCATAATGCAGTGGGAGAGGGAAGGAGATACTTTTTGAAGATTCTGGGTGAGTAAAACTGCCTGAGGATAGCTGGAGTCAGCTATAGGTCTGTCATCTAGATTGTTCTAGCCTGTACCGAGAACTGGATATTTGTGCTTTCTTTCCCTTTTGATTCTGTGCTTCTCAGAGGTTAAAGAAAAAGAGAAGAAGAGAAAAAGAAAGAGAAAGAAAAGATGATAGATTTTCCAAATCACTTTTTTTCTCTGTAATGATCTTGGCAAGATGCAGACTGGGTTTTGTCACCCATAATCAGGCTAGAAATTGCTTTTAAAATAGTTTGTCTGAATTTGATTGAAGTAAGCACAAAGTAAAATGCTTCACAATGCAAGTAAAGGGTACAGGAATCCAATCTTTAGGACGTTGTCAGAAAATAGAACAAGATTAGAAAATGAAACAACTGATGTACATGCATTTTAAAGCATAATGTTCTATAAGGCAGAAAAGGAACTTTCATGCTTCCTATCTGCCAGTTCTTTTCTTCTTGCCAATAAGTGCAGTAAAATATATTAAAGACCAAGTTTGTTAATTTTTTTTTACATTTTTCTTTCAAGGCTTACCTTTTCTCAAACTGTCTCCAGCTTTAGAATAGCGACCAAGTGACACAAGAAAACGTGAATTTGTGTTTGATCATCTGTTTTACCATGTAGCTTGGCATAAAGGAAGCACAACACTCCAAAAGTTTGATTTTCATTTCCTTAAAAAGTATTTGTATCTTTTTTTGAAATTTTTTCTATCTGGAATAGAAGGACATCTTTCACGAAAAAACTCCAAAAGCTTCGATTAAAGAGTTTAGAGATTCTCTAAGTCAACTCGAGGAGCAAGAATAGGACAAAGGAATGGGTAGTAAGGAGGGGAGGCAAAATATTCTTATCTCTCTGTAAATTAATGACTCTTCTGTTGTGACAGTCTATAATAGTGGAAGCGTCTAATGCATCATTCTTGCCGTATTCAGAAGGACTAAATTCCGTGCAAGTGTCTACAAGAAAGCACGAGGTGCTGAATGCTTTGTAAGTGGCTCTTAAATTTAGTGATGAGCTATGACTCAGTTCAGAATAATGGGAAGTTAAGTGCTTTTTGTCTTCGAACTGTCAGTGAAGGATGACATCCTCTATCTATAATGGATATAATACTTCACACAAAGTATTAAAGTAATGAGGTACTATGCTAAGAAGGTTTCTGCTATTAGAAATCATTGCCACTAGAGTCCAGCCACTCATGGCTCCTGCAGTTCTGATGATATTTATGTCAGTACTTGTCAGCTGTGTGCTTTATGGGTTCAAAATGTAGTGTACTACCTGTTTGGTTCTAGGGGGTGAAAGTATCATACCTACTAACACAGGAGCATTTTGGAGAAGATGAAAGAGGTTTGGGCTGAGTTGAAATAAAGATTAAAGCTAAATAAAATATATTAGTTTCAATTTAAGAACATATAATGGACTTAACTAAGTCTGAAAATAAAATAAATGTAGAATGTGAGGCTCATTGCGTTAATTCCTTGGAACTTGCAGTTTCTCACTACCTGTGCAAAGAGGTCAGGGTCTATATGGGATTGCTTAGAAAAGATGTAGATGGTACTGTGTATCCTCAACAGAGCTGAGAGATGAAAAATATTCAAGACAACAGTATGTCTGGCATAGTGTATTATGGGTGAACTAATTTGTTATGCTGCTCAGAAACTCTTTGTTCCAGAATAAAAATAACAGATCAAAGAAGTTAGTTGTTTACTAACGGCCTTAGAAGTCTTTATTCTTCAACAGAATGGGAACTGTTGGTTGTGGGTGAGCTGGAGAATATATTCACATGTATTCCTGAGGTGCTACATTTTTTCTTTAATGAATGATCATAAACACCTCTTTCATATGTCATGTCTAAAAATCTGCTCTTACCACTAAAAATCTAGTGTGTGGCTTGGCAAATTCAGTCATATTTATTCTGTTGGTTTTAAAAGCACAGTCTTTCCTGTCTTCAGGGGAAAATTATGGTGCTGGTGGTAGTGATGCCTGTCAGAAGTAGCAGCCTGCACTATGTTATCCCTTCCACAGGCTGTGATGCTGTCCAAAGTCCCTCTGATAATTTACGCTAGCCCTCTGAGGTATGTGTGGCTCTGGTTTGACCTGGCTGTGAGGTTTGGACAGATGCAGTTGTTCTGTACAATGAAGGAAGGGTTTTACTGCATTAGCATTCCTTATCTGTTACATTTGTGGATCCCCTCATAGAATTCAGTTTACCCCTCTGCTCCATGAATCAGAGCCCCCAGCGGCTTTCAGAGGGATAGTGTCATTAAATACTAGGACCCTTGATACAGTGTCATCTGATAAGGTGGACTTATCAGTCTCTACATTACAAAGCATTTGCACATAAATGAAGCAATAAATGCTAAAGTTGTATGAAGCATGAATGTTTAATCAATAGTGAAGAAAATGCTTTTAGGTCTGTGCTTTTCATGTAGGTTTTTAATGTTGTAAGCAGGAGGGTGGAAGAGCAACTTTAGGAGCAGGAGGACTTACCAAACAAGTTTTTCAAAGGAAGAGGGTCCTTTGATCTTACAGTGTGGTAAAGAGCTAAATAATTTTAATATCTATCCTGTGTGGAAAGGTCATGCAGTCAGGTGGGTGATCATGGGTTCTTCTGTCTTTTTCCTTCACTTATACATTCATGGAAAGTTGTCTTTTGAACCTAATGAATCTATCCCAAGAATTGCAGAAACCAGGTGGTGTCCAAAACCCAAGTAGGTAGAAAAATATTATTAAAAAAATTTTTTTCTTGCAGTTCTGAATCCTGGTTCAGACCTTCTGGACTTGTCAGCACAACTAAAAAGTGAATTCATTATATTAATTATATATAACTTTATAACAATAAGTCAATGAGTTTGAATAGAAGAATTGTGTGTATGAGGGCATTTCGATTTGTGATGCCTGATATATGAACTTAAATTTGTCAGATGTAGGTTTCCACTCTGCCTAATATATAACTTTCCCATTTCCCATGCTTTAGAGACACAGCTGAAGTAAGATTAAATTTTCCCTGTAATTATACTTTTGGTAGTTTTCTTCTTCTGTGTTACATATAGCAGTACAGGAGAGCAGATTGGAAAACCAAGGAAGAATCCAGTCTTTCCAGCAGGATCGCTTCGTAATGGATTGAATTTCTTTTCAAGTGTTCGGTTTCTCCAGCTACAAAATTACTCTAACTTCATTTAGCAAGCTGACATAGTGGTATCAGCTTGGCTCATAAAAGTAATACATGAAGGTTAAATGTAGCTTGTAAATAGAACTTGTGCTTTTCTGTAGCAGGGAAATCATGAAGGGTGTGCTAGATAGAAAGAGATGGTCATATTTATGGGTCACCATCTTTAGAATGTTTTACATTTGTTTGCATTATTGTATTATAACTAAAAGAAGTCCATCTGTTTGAAACTTGAATTTACTTTGTGAAAACGAAAAAGCAGAGAAACCTGAACCAGTGTCTGAGTTCAGCAGGGAGTGCCCAGTGCAGCCAGACCTGCGGTGGGCAGGGGCTGCCAGCAGCCCGGGGCAGGCACAGAGAAGAGCTGGGCAGAAACACAGGTAGGGGCAGCCCAAGTGCTTACCTGAGTGAAGACCTGGAATCATGTGTTTCTATCCATGTTTCCTGTTGCAGTTTAATAGAAGAACCTGTCAGGGACTTGGGTAATTGTCCAAATGCCGTCTCAAAGGACGGTGACAGTAAGAATTAAGGAAGAGAAGCAAGAAACATAATCTGACAGATAGGCCCTCCTTGGACATACGTCTCTTTGTACTTTTTTTGGGAAGAGCTGAACACATAGAGACTATTGTGACTAAAATATTGGAGGAGTGAGAGTGAAAAAGAGAGAGAATACAGAGGAACGTTCATTTTAAGCACAATTGTCCTGGCACAAAATATTTATGGTATAGGGAGCTGGACTGAAATAATTATTTGTGGCATTACTTTTAATTGCTTTAATAGAAGCATTTTTTTAACCTGCTGGCAAGCATTGGAAAAACTCAGTCAACCTAGGGGAAAAAGAGATTTTTGGGTGTGGCCATTTGTCTTTATATTGTGTAATGTACAAACCATTTTTTTCCCTGAATAAAAATTTGTAATTAAAACAAATTAGAAAGTGGTTGGGAGATTTTTATGAGGAAAGAAGTATATATGGAGGGTTTGGCCTTCTGAACATGAATTTTTTTGTAGTGTCTTTATACAAGTTGAATTTCCCTTTAGGGTTTATAGTGCAGTGTATACAATTATTTATGAGATACTGGAGTATGATAAATAGAGCATTTTGACATTATAAAAATACCCCAAAACCCACCCAAAGAAACCTCAGGGTTGGTATTACAGGTCTACTTAGTATTAACACTGACCTTTATCATAAAACTCAGAATAACCAGAAATACAAAAGAAGTTATGCTATATATATAGGTAAATTGGCAGAAACATGTTTAATGTGATGACCAGATATGAATAAACTTGTTCTACCTTTTACAAACTTGTCCTCTATGCAATCAGTGTAAATGTTCAATTTTTTCTTCATCAACCCTGCAGGAGGAAACAGATGCATAGAATAGGAATGTAGAACCAGTATATAATCAGTGAATCCATCCAGCCTTACACAACTCTGTAAGAGACATTTAGTTTATAAAGGTCTAGGCAGCAACTCTGCCACAAGCCCACACACTTCACAGCAGTCTACATAAGCTCAACATCCAGAGGGGACCAAAAGCTGTAATCCTAATGTGCTCCTCAAACCCGACTGTTCTGCAGTGTCGGAGAAACATGAACAATACCACCCATGAAGAGTTCCTTCCTCATAATTTAAAAGAAGGCAGACCTCTTGATTTTTTTATTTTTTACAAGAACTCTTAAAAATGTTCAAATTTCTTCCTAAATACCCTTTAAAATATTTTAAAATTATTTTAGTGAGCTCTTTTTTTCCCCACAACAATGCTTTTGGGGTAAGTTATCTGTAACGTGTTTCCTACACCTTTCTTTTCTTTAGGGATTAAAATACCTTTCAGATGGCCTTTTCCCACACTTCTTAGGTCTGACTTAGCCAGTCTCATACACTCAGTGCTAGCTTTATTTTTTATTCACTCTGCATGTTCCCAGCTGTTGCAACCTTACCTCAAATATTCATTGCATAGCTCTTATGGCCTCTCTTCTTCCTCATCTTTGACACTGTATAACAGATGTTTGGTTCTGTTCTCTGCTGCCTGGCTACATCTGCCACCTTTGGGAAAAGAAGGGTCATGAGAAAGGAAGAGAACTGTGATGCTGCATGCCAGCAGCTATGGGTGAATATTTTCTCCTTGGCATCCCTTGTGAAAGTGCACTCTCTTCTGCTGCATAGCGTTCTGCCCTCCCCACTACAGCTTAGACAGAATTATTTCAGATGCAACACCTAGGGTGTGAAGGAACATGCCAGGAGCAAAGTAGGTCTAAACATCTACAGAGCCCCATTAACCAGCACATTTGGGGTGGCTGTGAATTCGGATCCTTACCCTGCAACCTCTGAGGGAAGTGTCTTAATGTGTCTGCATAGGTGTGCAGACCAGAAAGCCATGTCACGGGACTGCCTTCTGTGGACAGCTCTTGCTCTGACATCTGCTTTTTTCTTTTACTGTCATCTTGGGTTTGTTCTTATTTCTTGAGGGAGTACCTGGAGTTTGGACACAAAGGTGTTTTGTTTTTTTAAGTTGATTGTTTTTCAGTGAGCTTGTGAGCGTGTGTATGTGTTGCATGTGTGTGTTCATTCTGTACTTTACCAGAGGACATGGCCTTGGAAAGGGCCAGAAACATTTTTCTTCTTTTAGAAGACAAAATGTGATAGGAAGGTCAGCACTGGAAGAATACATTTCCTTCATTAGACTTATTTCATGGTGTCTGCATGGACACTTCTGGAGCCAACATTAATTGGTGGGTATTGTTCTGTGCATTTTAATATCAGGGTGAATGTTTTGCTATGTGGAACTTGTAGAGATAATGAAACCTAACAATACTAAATTAAAAAAGCCCCAATTGCAACAACCTTGTTACATATAAAGACACCTGAATGAACAAACGTGCGTAGAATGAACAGACAGAATTAATGCGGAGAAATGCACTGTCATTCAGACCAAAGCAAAACACAATTCAAACACCAAAGATTGCTGAAGCTCTTGGAACTCACTTCAAAAATACAAAGCCAAGGAAATATATAGCTAAAAAGTAAAAAGGAGGCTAAACCTACCACATATTTCTGAAGAGGGGCACTTCGCTTCTACGCTACCACTAAACACCAATGTGGCACACTTTGTATGCACAGAGTAGTGACACATGGAACAGTGAGCAGGAACTCTCCTCTTTCCTTCTATGCAATTAGCTTCCATATTCATGTGTTCATGCACTATTGTTTTTGGCTTTTTATGCAGCAAGAATGACTTGTTGTCAGAGAAGAATATTCCTACAGATAAGATTTGTGTGTGTTCTTTTTAATTTGTTATTTTATTGTGTTTATTGCCTCATTTCAGGGTGGAATGTTTTAACATCTCCTGTTACTCGAATATACAGTATCATCTCTCATTAGGATGTCTAATTTTAGCATAGCTGACTAGATATTCAGATTTAGTATTTTGATCTCACTGGCACACCCTAATAAACTTGGAAGCTGAACCGTTTCTGAGAGGGACGTATTTCTAAACCACTGAAGAACTAGTGTTATTATAGAGGGATTTACTTACTCCTATCTCTGAAACTTTTCATGTGAATTTGGATGATTTATTCAGACTTTTTGCTCTTCACTTTCCATTTATAAAATTAGCGTGTCCAATTTGTCTGCTGGGAGGTGGACGAGCAATTACCAGTGGTGCTGCTGGGAATCTTCTGGCATTAACTGGTCTCCAAAATGTGACACAAAACACCTTTTCCTTGCTTTTTTCCAACCTTGTATTCTTAAATTGTAAGGAGTCTCTCTTTCCATGTAAATGATTTATAGAGAGGATCTCCAGCTTGATTGAAATCCGTAGAGATTATTCTAATACAGGTAAAAAGACATATTAATGTCTTGCAAGGGAAGCAAAGGAAGTCTTTCCCTCCATGTTTTTTTATTTGATCCATCTGTTAAACTTTCCCATACCTAAAATGTGACATGCACACATCTAAGATCCTGCTCTGTCTGTGTCTGTCCGTTTCTCATTATAGTCAGTTGAAGCTTTGTCTCTTATTCCTGACACAGTGGGAGCAAGGTCTGCCAGCATGGGGAGAGGAGCCCTTGGAGACTCTTTTGTCTGGTGATCCTCTCTCATCTCTCATCTCTCTGTATCTTTTATTACATCTCATCCCCAGGGAAAAGATTCTTTCACAAGCCCTTTGGTCAAAGAAGGCACCTCAGCTGTCAACCCTTAACACTTACATGAAGAGGATGTTTGTTGGTGTGAAATACATGCAAAATGCAGCAGGGATTATAAAATATTGAGCAAATCTGCATGAGAGAGACGAATACAGAAATTCCCTCTAGTTCTCAATTCCTTAGCTCTTGCTCTGTGTTCTTGGCTTGGCTTGTTTCAAGGCAACACAATGGTATTTACCTAAAACATCATTTACATTTTCAGATTTTGCTTTGGAAGAATTGCTATTGATGCCTGGGTTTATTTTGCATAGGACTTGGTAACAGCTCAATAAAAATTAAATTACAAACCACTCATTATTACTTATGAAATATTAAGATTTATTAGCAGTGTCTCCAAAATTAAGTAGTTTAAAACTGGTACTTTTTAGAATTAAAGTGGGAAATATTGGTTTGTTTGACCTAGGGTGTAATTATGCTGAGTAGATTTTTTACTTACAGATTTCCATTGTATAACATTGCACATTAATTGATATACATATTGTAAAACAAATCCTCCATTCTGTCTTGGAATCCAGTGAATCCTGTGAAAGATGAATTTTGTTTCCAGAATTGTTGCAAACAAGGAGGTAAATGGGAGATGAAGCTGATTTTTATTATGAAATTTCAGTAAAAGCGTGGAATGATGACAGTTCATTCTTTGCCATAAAGAATTTATGATGTAATTATGGGAGTTGCAATAATCTTGTTTCATTAGGAATATCTGAAAGATGAATTTGTTCTTATATAAATATTGCAAAATTGACAAGTTAAGGGTCCTTACCTAGATTTTCTACAGTGTGAGTTCTACATGCTCACCACTTTTCAGAGCTCTACCTTTGTTTTGATTGTTTCTAGAGCCACTACTGTCTTTGTAATATCAAAAGCTGACATGAGTTATCAAAGTGTATTTTGTAAACTTTCCTCAAACTTTTAACTTCTGTTTAGTTTTTAAAACTAGAGATGTAGAATTAGTGACATAACATTTTTTTGTCTTCGTCTCTATTGTTCCTACTTTTTGTTAGTGGAAACAAACAACTGAATTGTTTGCCTTTTGTTTATACTTTTTTCTTTCACAATGATATTTCAAAACTTCTACCTCCAAATAGCTGTACTGTCAAAAAGGAGTATAGAAAAGTGATAAGAAAGCAATGAAAGGATGTCTGAATGCTATTAATATGTTGCATTCAATTGCAAATAGGAGTGCAAGAAAAATGTGAGAAGGAGAGGAAGAATAAAAATAATGAAAATCTTTGGAAGCACATTTTGTTAGGTTTTGGGGGCAAGCTGGGCAGGAAATGTTATCTTTTGGAGATATGAGAATTATTGGGGAGTTTTTAACAAATACTTCTCTTCCTCCTTCCCCTTATAGTCTGGGACTCCTCATTATGTTTTAGCACTTTCAGAGACTCAATGAAAGAGAACACAGAGCCCCAAAGGCCTTGTTTCTAGCCTTGCTTAATACAGAGAAATTGCTGGACTGTTTGGAAAAGCTGGCTCTTCTGTTAAACTGGTGAATCTACTGGTCAGGGGAGATCATATATGAAGTTTTAGCCATTGGGGAGCAACAGGTTGCTATAGAAAAAACTTCTGAGTTTACTTTGAACTCCTGTTTTTTTTATGGTTATCATAGAATCCAGTTCTGCTGTTGGGCTCTGTCAGCAATTTACCACTAGAAATAACCATTTACCCATATCCACTATCACAGGTACCAAAAATATGAGTAGCAATGCCAGCAGGTTTTTGTGCACTCTGTCTTCCTGGCCTTATTCATTAACTACAGCATATTTTCTCATAATTGGTCAATTACTGCTGTTAAAAAATGGTTTATTAGCACATTAACCTACATTAATAGAGTCTTGTCTGAGAACTGCCACACATAACCAGTTTCTCAAGCTTTATAGATTTCAGTTATCCCTTTGTGTAATTCTCTGGATTAAAAAAACTGGGAGGATTTTCAGAGACCTGATGGTGAGAAGTATCTGGCATTACTTGGATCTGCCATACATATGGTATTATTCTTTACTCAAAATTGTATGTTCCTCACAAGGCCTTCTGGAGTGTTTTAACTATCTGAAAATGATGGAGAAAAATCTGTTGTGGTTGGGCTGATGGAAAAGACTGATCCAAAAGCTCTAGGAACTGATGTCTGTTTCCTAAAAATTACAAAAAATCAGGATCTATGATGGGAAGTGTTATATCTCAGTATAGATAGGATTTGGAGAGTAGAAGGCTATATTTGACATCACACTTGCTGTTTAATAATAATATTTAGCATTTGAAAATAACTCAGAATTCCTGAGAAACTGTGCTTGATGAAGAGACTCGAGGTACTAAAGGAGACAGGCAAAGAACCATTGGCCAAATGCTACCTGGTGCCCCAGAACCTATTGTTGATATGCCTAAACAAACTCTCTCTTCATCATTTTCTCTGCTAATTATCCTCTTAATTCCAAAGTGGGTGACAAGATGGACAGAGTCTGTGAGGGCCTGGTGTATGTTTCATGGTGTAAAGAAAAAAGGTACTGAGCAAAGAGAAGTTAAAACTCTGCTGCATGCTGAAGCAATAGACAAGAGGTGTCCATTGCTAAACAGTATTGTTTAACTTATTCATCAAAGACTTGGATGTCGTGAGAATACCTCCTCAGCAACTTTGCCGATGTCACTAAGCTGGGAGGAGCACATGAGACCCCAGAGTGCTGTGCAGTCCATCAGAAGGACCTCAGCAGGTTGGAGAGATGGGCAAAGAATTACAGAATCCCAGAATAGTTAGGGTTGGAAAGGACCCCTGAAGATCATCTAGTCCAACCCCCCTGCTAAGGTAGGGTACACAGGAGCATGTTCATGTAAAAAAATACACTCTCTTTTATAGCCTCTAGAAAGCCTTGGGGATTTGAGGCCTCTAGAAATTGAAGTTTTAAGAAAAGCTTAAAGATACAAATAGATGCATTATACAGCTATAAGAGAGTAAAAGTGCAATGTACAGGGCAACTTTTCTTGCAACCAGCCAGTCTTATCAGAACACAGGTGATTTTAAAGATATTTGATTCTTTTGAGAGGAATGCCTCCTTTTCTGAGCTCTCTGTCCTGGTTATGCCTTTCAGAATTTAGGTTTTTAGCAAGAAAATGACATCAAGAAAATGACATTTTTTAAATCATTATAGGGATTCTCTTACCTCATGGAAAAAAGAAATTTAAGACAAGGTATATGTTTATATTATGGCTTAGGAAAAAAAGCTTTTCTGCTTTTGACTTTCAAAGAGCAGGGAATCCTTTCTGATGCAACATCCTCATCAGAGAAAATGTTGTTACATGGTGCTGCTTGATCACTTCTGCATGAGACTCAGTGTAACTGTGTGCATGTATCCTCTAAATTTGATTCATTATTGTAAATAAGATCACCCCACTGAGTAGGGAGGAAATGAAGAGGTGAAGCTCCCAGTTTTTCTGGTCAGGATGTCAAGGATCAAAAACTGGGACACAGCTTCTAGGAAAATTATGTTAACATCACCTCACCTCTCTGAGTTAGTACCCAATCCAGTGGAAAAGTAGCATACGCACAAGACAGCATCATGTTAGATCTATAGATGGCAGCTACTGAGAGGAACTAAGCCTGCTTAAGGAAACTCTTGTAGGCACTTGTGATACTGACTGGGCTTTCATGTATCCAATCAATTTGTTTTTCTCTCGAGATTTGCAGCATCCATTTTGTCTCTGCAGGTTACAATTCATCTTCTCCTGAACACACTGGGTTCCTGTAGACATCACTGCTAAGGTGTATATGTTTAATACCACTTACTGGAAAGAGAACTGCTGTCTAAGGTTACTTATCCCATGCCCACATGACAAAAAGGATACGTGGGATAGAGCTCTGCAGGTCACATTTTCCTAGTACTAAGGAGCCTTATTTCCAAGGAGATTTTTATAGCTTGGAGAGCTACAGCATATTTCCTGCCACAGACAATGACACACAGAACTGCTTTAACAGAATCAAATTTGTAATAATCCAAGTGTAGTGTTTTCTTTCACAAGGAAAAATGAACAAGAATTTAATGCAACTGTTTATAATGGCCATATGAAGAACTTCTTTGACCACTATGGCAATTTGGGTTGTAAGTCAGCCCAATTAATGTACCAGAAAACAGATAATAAAAATTTCACGTGTGCTGTCGTTGAGCCATTGAACCTAGCAAGCAATCATCACTCCCAATTTCACTGTACCCTGAGCAGTGCATAGTGTTAAGGCTCTCAGTGGGAGGGACCCAGATTGCTCAGCTGCACTCTGTAGACCCTCAGTTGCAGGAATATCCTTTCAGTTATAAGTCAGAGCCTGAATTTTGGCAGTGGCTGAATTTGTGTTCTGCCAAATATTCAAATTTCATGTTTCTGTGGTGTTCAGTAGAGACATCTGTCTCACCTTTGCAGGGCTCCATCTTACGCCATATTTTCTTCAACATCTTCAAAAATGACTTGGATGCAGGACTGGAAGGGGTAGTAAGTAAATTTGCAGGTGATACAAAATTGGGTGAAGCTGTTGATTACCTCCAAGGGAAAGAGGCCATGTAGAGAGAGCTGGACAAATTTTTAGAGGGCTCCGCAATCACTGAGGGAAAGTATTGGATTCTGCACCTGGGATGGGGCAACCTGGGGTGTACATGCAGACCAGGGAATGAGATGCTGGAAAGAAGTGCTGTAGAAAGGGACCTGGGGGTCATGGCTGATGGCAAGTTGAATGAGTCAGCAGTGCCCTGGCAGCCAGGAGGGCCAACCGTGTCTGGGGGTGCATAAGGCAAAGCATCGCCAGCCTCTTGAGGGAGGGGATTGTCCCGCTGTTGTCTGCACTGGTGTGGCCTCAACTTGAATATTGTGCGCAGTTTTGGTCTCTGCAATATAAAAAAAGATATTCAGCTATTAGAGAGTTTCCAGAGGAGGGCAATGAAGACGGTGAAGGGCCTTGAGGGGAAGCAGTTTGAGGAGTGGCTGAGGTCACTTTAGCCTGGAGGAGACCTTACTCATAGTTAGAACTGTGTCGTATCTTCTTCATCTTAATAATAACTTTTCGTCTGAGACCATGTTGATTGCTTTCTTTAAGTCTCATGGATTAGAGTTTACCTAATTTCCCTGGAAAATCAGCTACCCTAATAACGGTTATCTGTCATGGTGTTTTATATATAATGATATTCATTCACTCATATTTTTCCTGATTGCGATCGGGCCTTGTAGTTGACAATATCACTTTTTCCTCTATGTTAAATAAAGCCACCACATTTCTGATTCCTGATTTGTATGTTTCTGCCTCTGATTTGACATGAACAGGATTTGTTTATCCATATCACTTTCTGTTTCTTTAGTGTCATCTTTGTCTTTTCATAAGAACCTATTGTGTTCAGTGCAATGTCCAGTCATGCTTACTGTGCTTTTATATTTCCTTTCCTTAGTGTTTACAATCATCCAGTTTCAAGTCCTACATCAGGACTTGTGGTTCTTCCTCCCAGTTGTTGCCTTCTTTGCAATAGATGCAACAGCTCTTTACCTTTGACTTAGTGCTGAGTTTTGTATTGTCATACACTAATTGTATCAGCTGCCTGACTACTGCTCCCATCTGGCATTCTTCTGGCCCTTGCTCATCTCTGTGCAAAAATCCATTGAGCTAACTAAGGACCTAGACCTTCAACCGATCCTCTGCAAAGCCATTCTTCTCCTCATGGTCTGATAAAATAATTACAGTATTCAGAGAATCACTCATAATGTTTAATAGTTTCAGAAGGAGATGTGTTTGTCTGATTCCTTTGTGGCTTATTTCTGTGAATAATTCTTGTTCTGAAGCTTATCCACAGTCACAGGAATTAATGTAAAAATCCAAATAGTATGTCTGGATTATTTTACTTTTGCATTTTTTCTCCTACTTATAACTAATAAAAATGAGAAATAGGTGCTGAGAACCAACTAAAATCTCCTCTTGTCTTACACTCTAGACCTTAAAAATTTCTGGCAAGTAACATATGGGAGAAAAATAGGGAAAAAACCCCAGACTCTTATCTTTGAAGTAACATATGACATTTCTTTGGCCAAACAAATCTATGCAAATGCTACTAATCCGTATCTACCCTAGAAATGCAGGATTGCTGCCAAAACCCAGTGCCTTTGGCTCAGAAAACACAGGATGCTCCTTAGGAAGGTAAAGTTGATAATAATGGAAAGGGTCGTTGTAGAGAGCAAAGGGAGTATGTGTACAGAGCAAGAAGGTTGCAAGTACACAGAAGAGATAAACCAGATTGGCTCTTTCATTTTCTATGCTTAACACAACCCTGAATTTCTTTGCAGAAAGACCTTGGGCATTGCAAACAATGAAACAAATTCTGCCTTTAATTATTTCTCTCCATTCATTTCAATGAGAAGACAGTGATGGAATTAATTCTAAAATCCACTTCATCTGGATCTGGAATTGTAAGGACCAGAATTGCAAAGGTTTGAACTGTGTTCCTTTTTTAAGAAATAAGAAGGCTGATGTTACGACCCGTATCTGAAGGCAAGGGTAACCCAGCTTCTTGTTAATGAGTCCCCTGGGGGTGGATTAGAGTTAAATGACACTGAATGATCAGTGTTTATAAATATATATGTATAGTATAAATATATATATGAAAGGATAAGAATAGAGAGATACCACCACACATGGATCCAGCAATGAGACTTGATTGTTGCAATTTTGATGTCCATTGGTCGAAGTGATGGTTGCAGTCTTGATCTGTTGGGAGTGGGGAAAGCCTGCAAAACACAAAGTTCAATGGATTAGTATATGTTTAGATTTAAATAGGAATGCCCAGGAAACTCCCCTGGGGGTGGAGTTTTACAGTTTGATGCCACACTGTGGATTGTTGTAACATTGTGGATCGTGTGCAGTCTTCTGGTCGAAGGCCCCAGAAATGAGTCTGGGAGCACTTCGGGGCTCTTTGATGGTTTATGACACCTTCTAGGACATGTCAGCTGCCTCTCGTGTCAACATAGTTGAGATAAATATGCCTCATTAGAAGGGATGAATACCTTCAGGTCTACATGTGAATGTCCCAGTATCTCCCCAAGGGTAGTTTTACATCTGAGCCAGTTATGCCCCTTTAGAAGGGATGAATAGTGTGCATGTCCCTTACTTTCCCTGATGTGGGGGGGAAGTTTTTACAACTGAGCCAGTTACGTAAGAGAGGACATTGGCATGATAAAAAGCACGATTCCACCTCACAGAGTCTGCTTCTTACTGGCCTCTTCCCCTGTCTGGCTCAAAAGCCAGCTTTTTGCTAAACAGAGGTTGATTTGTTGTGGTCATCCACTGGTGCTCACGCCCTCTGCACCTGGGTTGTTACTGTGCACATCGTCAGCAAAGAACCTGCTGCCTCTGCAAATGGCCAATTGTTTTGAGTCATTTAACATTTCAGTCTCTCACAGCTGACATAAAATTTTAAAGAAAATTTTAGAGAAAGGAGTCTTCTCTCTCAATGACTAAGTAGCCATACTTGTCTCCATGGGAATTGCAGAAAAGCCCCCTGTTCCCGGTATACTGCTGTGTGTTTCTCTGCTGCTGTGGGCTATTCCCTACTATTACTCTGAACAGAAAAGAGTAAAGGTAGTGGAGAAATCTCCCTCACTCTTAGTAGCCCTAATTCATTAGACAAACCTGTGCTTAACTGTTGGTAACCCTGTAAAGCCGAAGTTGTATGCCCAAATTCCTTCAAGCTTTCTCTCCATCTCAAACTGCATTAGTCCCCCCAAACCACTATCCATAATCATGTGAGTTTCCCACATTTCTTTTCATCTGGAGCTTTTGGAACAGAAGGAGGACAGACTTTTGAGCCATCTGTAGGACTCATGACTCCATGATATCATCAGGGACTCTGGTTAACAGGGTGCCCTCATGTTGTAGCTTATTCCTCTTCCGAGACAGGAATAATGGGTTCAGGAACTATATTCCTAGACTATTTCATTCACAAATCTTTACTGTCTTGGACAGAGATTTAAAGGACTAAAGTGGCAGCATACCAAAGCCACAGCAAATGTGCAATTCCCTAGTGCCCAGAAAGCAGCTGTGCTTAAAAGCTGTCAACCAGCAAAGCCTTTTTCTTTCCAAAAAACTGTGTATTCCATCAATTTACTCTGCCCTGGACAACTCAAATTAAGGACTCTCTGTCATTCTGTTGCCATCTGAATTATGCATCCTCAGATGAAAGCCAGCATTGATGTGGATGCGCCCAGATAAAGACAAATTGCACTTTCATTTATAACATGTGAAATATTTATCTTTTGCTTTTATGGAAATGTTTTGCATTTGAGACATGATACCAGGCACCTTGAAAAATTAATGGGCTCCAATTAATTATCTTGTGTTTCTCCTGGTTCAGTTCCAACCTTTTAATTCTATAAAGCTATCAGTTTCACTGCTTTAGCACTTCCAGTACAACAAGACATTCCAGGTCATGACTTGGACCCGTGAGTGTAAGAGGATTGCCCAGCAATTCATTTCCCATCAGATAAACCCTGAAGGGTTCAAATGTGTATCCAAGTGCATCCAAAAGTCTTCGGAGGAGAAATCTCATTAGAACAGACTTTCTTTGAGTTTTGTTTCATTCTTGGTTGGGTTTAAAACAGAACAGAAATAGCATCATTCATGGCTTTGCTTTCAAATATGTTTTTTTCCCAACATTTCCGTTTGTAGCTCTGAGTACAACTGGGTAGCAGAATAATACAAAAAATAATGAGAAAAGAACTTAGTTTTCTGGAGACAATCAGACAGTAGAGCTAGTCCAAACACTGGCCAAAATGTAATACTGCTTCTTGATCATTACCTGACTCTCTCTTGTCCTGTTTGTCATGCTGGCTTTTAAGTCATGGAGCCACCAGAGAACTTACTTGTTTTAGTGACAAACAGAGTAATGTCCAGTTTCTGAATTAGTTCACCAAATACACTTGTAATCAAAAAAATTTAATATTGTTCTGCTTTTGTTATTTAGCTATTTTAGTGTAATTGATTATTTGTGAATTAAATCAGATCACACTTTTCAATTCCTTCAGCACTTTGAACAGTCTGAATGTTCACATGGGTACATGAATATTTGTGGAAGTAAACACAAAATTCAATAAAAAAAATGTAACAATAACATTACAGCTTTAATTCTATATTTATCATAGTTGTTCTTCTTTATACATTCATCCTGTTTTTATTTCACAGTAATGGTAAATACTTCAAATGAATGTATTACGAAAAGGTGACTGAAAGAGACAATGGCCATTCCTTTTCATGACATCTTCAACTTGCTCTTTATTTATTCATCAGAGTAATCGCACTAATCCACATTTCTCCTAGAGTTCAATTGGAAACTTTCTGTCTAAAGCTTTTCAACAAAATCTCAAAAACTTATTTAAACTTCTTCCAATATGTGTACTCATTTCTTTTTTTAATAATCATTGCTAGAAAAATTACATTTGCCATTACATTTTTATATTAATATTACTTGTTACAATTGCAAGATAAAAATCTTTGGATATCAGAAGAAATTCTTGAATCAATTAACAATCTTAAAAGATAAATTGACATTTTTAGATGCATTTCACAACTTGTGACACTTAGGTAATTTCCTTTAACTTCACAATATTTTCTGAAGTTTTAGGAAAATGTAGACAGAAACGGAGAGTGAGAGTTTGGTCATCCGTGGCTCCAAGCCAGAGATTACCTCCTTGAAATTTCATGTCCAACAGAACCTGTTGTGTACAGAAAAGAGAGCTCTGAAGCTGAGGTCTAAAGTGCTTTTACACAAATGATTCCTTAATAAAAGCTCCAGCCAAAGAGACCCATCTCTACCATCAGCCTTCTCATTTAGGAGCTGACATAATTCATCCTCCTTCTCATCTGCTGCCCCTCATTATCCAAGTAGCCTGATGTGCCACATTACACTTTTGGTAGAAGCATTCCTTTTCAAAAGCATGCTCCCCAGAACAGAGCTGTTTCTTTTGATTTGCTTTCTGAGTCGCTGACATTTGCAGGGATGTGCCAGTGCATCTGAGCCCCAAAACAAGAAGATGGAAAGCACATGAAGTTCCTTTTGCTTTCATCTCTTCAGCCTTTGTAGTCAGACAAGATTTCTATCACATTGGCCTTTCTTTTCTTCTTCTACCTTTTTTTTTTTTTAATTTTTCTTTCATTTACCTTGATCTTATTAGAGTTGCTCATCTCTTTCTTGAGTCCTGCCAACAGAGTTCTTAGCAAGTCTTCTCATGCTATGACTCTTATGTAAAACATCCTTTAGCACTTCTTCACTTGAACTGTATTCCTGTTACATCAAGATGCACTTGCTTGAAGCTGGGGATGTAATTTTAAAACACTACTGAAAAAAATTATTTTACTCAAACTCAAGTGTACCTTCAGAGGGTGTTGTGATCTCTCCATCTCAGAATTTATCCTCTGTCAGTGTGTGATACAGAGATCCCTGTCCCCTGTGTTGTAGTAATGAACTAGCAGTCATATTATGAATTCCTGCCTTTTTCTGCTTTGGACTAAAATTTGATAGGTAAGTCTGAGGTTATCCTGTACTTGTGGCATGAGCCTAAAATAAATCTTTCTACCATAAAATCAGACTAACAGATATCAGCAAACAATTACCAGTCGTCTATCTATGCACTAAATACCTGTGTTTATAGATGGTACTGACTTCTGATGCTTCATCTGTCTAATTTAATCTATTAATAGTATCTACGTAGGTGTAACCACATCTACATGCAGGTCATGCTTGCAGCATTTGTTTCTGGAAGGATGAGAGACTCTAAATGGAATAATTCCATTGAGGCAGTCATAATAACAGTCTTGATAGACATGTTTATGCTTTCACAAAGAGTCAGGCAAGGGAGTAAGACAAGCTTATGAGCTGTGACAATAATACTTCTCAGAGGTTTCGAGGCAGAACAGGCAGATCTGCATCTCCTCCTACTCTGTCAGACACAGAATCACAGAACATTCTGAGATGGAAGGGACTCACAAAAATCATCCAGTCCAACTCTTAAGTGAATGGTCCATACAGGCATCAAACCCACAACCTTGCTCTAAGCAACTGAGCTAATCCCAGGATTATGCCATTCTTCTGAGCACTTCACACTCTGTGCAAAATATCTAGGGCAGTTGCAGCATCCTAAAATCTCCTTCTGACCATTATAATCCAAGTCAGGAAACTTCGGTTATGCAGATTTTAATCTGGCTTTTTTTCCTCCCTGTGATTACTGAATCCAAAGATGCCATACAACAGGATTTTAAAGCTATAAGTAAATGTTATCTGTTGATAGTCAGTTGCATTTGTTGGAGGCTGTGAAATGAGAAACTTATATACTACTTACAGAGGTGTCCCAAGCACTGGTTAGGGTTAACTGAATTTCATGTCCCACAGCAACTCATTTTCCAACTTTAAGTGCTTTGATCTGTATCATGATTCTAAAACCTCCACTGAGAGGTGAAGAAAGTTTTCAGTATATGACGGAGTAAAAATGAAGTCACAGGAACAAATGTTTACTGAGTAATTCTGAAAGTCTCAAGATATATTTAAAGGTTGTTATTAGTCTGTTAGATTTCAGTTGTACAACTAAACTCTTCTGTCACTGTCTGGGGTCCAGCTTGGACAGGAAAGAGCCTGACAAGTTGAACTAGTTGAGACCTGGTTTGTAAAACTGCTGTGGGATCTACTGTATCCAAATGGGTGTAAGAACTAATCCATCAGTTGCTTTGGGTTGCTCACTCTTTGCCTATGTGAGGTGGACAATCATCTCTGATTGCTGGTTCTGACCATTGCTCCTTTGTTTGAGTAGCCATTTTGGTTTTGGATTCTCTGCTCTTGCTCAGTCCCTTCCCTTTTGGAGCCAGATTTCTGACAGCAATCCTATGCTTCCTGCAAAACATCCTTTGTGGCCATATTTGAGTCATTTTTCTGAAGCTTAGCAATGCTATTGCCTTACCTTTCAACTTTGATTCCACCTTAACTTCTCAATTCCTGACCTTGCTTTCACACTATATTGATACAGGGTTGTCTCCCAGCTCGATGGCTGCAACCTGATCCCAGGCACTGTGATGCACTCTCTGCTGGATCTCCACAGGAGCTCCCATAATTTAAACGTTACTAAACATTTAAAGTTCTGAGCTGCAGATTGCAAACAGGAAAAGAAAAAAAACCTTATTTAATGTCATCCAGTGATTTTTAGTATAGCTCCTCTGATCCTACCTTTCCTAGAACAGACAAACTAAAAGTCTTATTTTCCAAGCCTGAATGACTCAGGAGGTTTAGTTGAGGGCTTAGGTTTTCAAATCTGTTTAAGAAAAGTGTTTTCCTTGCTTTTATGTGTCAATTAAAACAATTTAATAGGATAGTCATCTAGCAAAAATATGTTCAGAAGCACTGATAACAGAAGTCATTGAGTTCTCTGGGATAGGAGGATGGAGTGGGGAATGGAGTAATCAAAAATTCTGAATACAAGCAAAGCTGCTAAGTGAGAAAGGAAATGAATTTGAAGATGTAGTATTATTCCACAATACAGCTTTCACAATAAAGGGAAGTAATTCTAGCTATCTAGGTAACTTTTCTGAGACATCATGCTGATGATACATTATGGTAGATGAGATGCTTTGATAAGTTGTTTTTCTTGACATCAGTATATGTTTGTCTTTGCCAAGCCATCAATAAAAACCTCTTGACTACTTTCAGACAAACCATTCTCTGAAAGTTACTAGTAGGTAGCAGGTAACTGAGCCATACTGCTGCTTTATTCTTTATATTTGGCAGTAATAATTGGAGGCGTGGATTTACTGGGTTATGGTCTAGAGAATTCTGCCAGTTTTGCATCTGCTTGTTCACCACTTGTATTCCTTAATCTGACACAAGGCTTGTGAAGAGTAGAATGCACCAAACCTTGAAGTTGTGGTTGTCCATAAAGTAAAATAATGTTGTGAAGTTCTTGGTGCTCAGTCATCGGAAGAGGACAGTAGTGTTACTTGTGGAGAGAAGTAGGAGTGTAACCTGGGAGTGACTTGAACTTAAAGGAAGTCTTCCAACTAAAAGTTGTTCCTGGTGACCATTTCAGGCTTGCAAGTATTGAGGTGCCCAGATGAGGAATGTCTCCGATCTGAGTTTTTTACACTGATGGAAAGACAACAAGGCATTTAGTGAAAAATAGATTTATCATATGTGATACTACATTATCCTTTGCCTTTGAAGATATCTGTTCCCATTGACACAATGAAGGATGATATCTTGAAAGCTATGTTGTGTGAAGAAAGCGAAGAAATACAAGAAAGCCTGAACAGCAAGGATGACATTCTGAAGAGAAAACAAGTGGCTGGTATTGACTACTTCCATAAAATCATTGAGGTCAGAATAAATTGACTGAGGGCCATGTGAGCTAACTTTGTTCATTTGACAATTTCTTCCAGAAATTAAAAAAAAAGAAAAAAAATATCATGTGCCCAAATTTGACATAAAGAGAAAACCCAAAATGTAAGAGTTGCAGAATCAGTCACCAAACCTTTATACTGGTACCGCTCTGTACTTCATGTTAGAAGCTTGTGGCTTATGTCTTACAGAAAGGAGACAGAAGGGTGAAAAATCACTGAAAAATAGGTGTATTCTGGGCCAATTATTTTTCATTATTCCTATATTAGAAAAGGGATTGAACTATGTCCAAAATATCGTATAGAATTTTTAAAAGTCTATGATATTATTTCTTTCAAGATAGCCACCTGCTGTCATGAAGAAAACTTAGAATGCATGTAATGTTGTTAAGATAGTGTAGCTTTATTCATTCAAAACATGCAGAATAAAATTTCAGTATTTATGGTATTTAGAAAGGTCTAATATATGAGGTTGAGGACTATGATCTTAGAATCTTAGATGCTGTGCTTCATTTGCCAGTGTTGTGATTCATCTCCAGTCTACTAGAAAGACCCTTCTGTAAAGGAATGAGATGCTACAGAATTAATAATAATAAACTTCTGCATTCCTCAAACACAGAAGTGTCCTTAAAAAGAAGGAAATCTGTAATTCTACTGCAGATGTGGAAATTCATTGAGTGAACTCCTCCTTTCCCTTAACTTCCCTCTCTTCTCCAGAAATCCAGGTAATTTTCATTCTGTCTTTTGAATTTAACCTTAAAAATCAGCAATACCTTGGTCAATATAGTTGGCTGTTCAGCATGTAGCCTTTTAGAACTAAACAAAGGGCAGAAAATGCTAATAAATGTCTGAATAGGAATACAGAGAAGGAACTATTTTTAAACTTCTGTTGAGCTTTGTCTATCTCCTGTGTGTACAGTACCCTTATGTTAAGTAATGGAAAGGCTCTCATAGCATTGGGACACTATTTCAGGTGTAGAATTTCTCTTATTTAACAGCTACAGTGACAAGGTCCAGATATCCAGCAACCAGAACACAGGGCACCTAGTTCCTTACCCCCATGTGAACCAGAAGCATCAGAGTTCCATTCTCTAATGGCAGTGAGGTCTTCAGGTTTCTACCAACCAGACCCAACGTGATACCATGTCAAGTCAGTGGCAAGTGGGTTGATAGCTCAGCTGGAGCTTAGAGAATGAAGAGAGACTTTGCACTTCCAGTCTCAGTTCTTTTAAAACTCTGTGCTTGCAATTTACAAGTGTTGCTTCAGAATCCCTTTTGTGTTTCTTACAGATCTTTTCCAAGTTATTTACACTGAGTTTGCTAGATTTCTGGGAGGTGAGATCCTGGCTTCCCATAGCAGAATTTGGCTATGCTTCATAATGACTTTTTTGCTAACCCTTACAAATGCCTATTACAATTATAGTTTTAGAACCAAAGGTAAAAAAAATTGTAGGTAAAAGACCTAAATTGCATAAATATCACTTTGTCATTGTTCTGTGTTTTTAAAAGAGTAGCTTCAGGTATTTTACAAAAAATATATGAACTCTTCAAAATATCACCTGTTAAATGAAAGTTTTTATCTGATAGAACGTAGAGTGGGTAGTTGAAACTGTTTCCCTAAAGCCAGATGGTGTAAAAATAAGAAATTATGATAGTTTCAAACTTTTATGCCTGCTCTTGTATTGAGACTACAAGGCCTTGACTCTCTGGAATTCCAGGTGCTTTTGACAATAAATTGGACAATAAATAATGAGACTACTCTACAGTGAAATGCTCAGAATGTCTCAGTATCAATACACAAATCTTGAGTGAACTGCTACTCTTACTGAAAACATTTCATTCTGTGAGACTAGAATATTCACCCTCCTATTTTTTAAGTAATTCCTTTCAAAACTTGAAGGATCAATTGGATCTCTGATGAATTGAAATGCCCAGGAAAAAAATCATTTTTACCCCATTGTGATACAAGCCTCCTGCAGTCAAGATTTTTTCTGACAGATTTGGGATAAGTTACTCAAGTTTTAAGGTAACAGTTTGAGGTACTAAAGGTGGTCTGAATTCCAGAAAAAATGCTCAATATTGTCTGATTATAAGACCTTATTTCAGTTTCTGAAACAGAGAGAAAAAATAGTTGCATGCATTTATGGAGTTATGTTTTGGACATCAACATGGTTTTAAGTCGTAACTTAAAACTGCAATTTTAACTGGTTTAACTGCAATTAATCTTAACAGAATTAATCAGATGTGGTTACTTCACATCTGTATAATTGTAGGTGCTTCTGCTTTAAAATAATCAGTATATTAGTGAAGTTGTACGTTTTTTCTATCCATGCAGTAGAGATTTAAGTGATATGAGATTATATATATCTATTGTGATGATAGGTGAATTAGCAACATAATATCTTCATCTTTGATACAAAATATATTTATGCAGACCCACTGTAATATTAGAGCAACATCAACATTTGCAAGTTTTAAAATCAAAACTGGATGTCTCATGGGGAAATAGGTGGAACTTTGTTGTTTAAGCACATCTGAAAAAGTAGGACCTGTCACAGTGTTGCTTAAAGAGTAAATTAATTTATCATAATGGCCTTGTGTTCTCTAGCCACAGAATTTACTTTCTGTCATACATCCATACATTTGAGTACCAGATTTTCTTAATGCACTTGTATTTCTATTATTTATTAATTGTACATTTGCAAGTGAGCAAAGAAGAAGTCAGTTTAATCTGATCTGATTCTACAGAAAGCCTGAAACAGGTTGGAGAACTGAAAACTGACCCATTTCCCTCAGTAGGAAAGACTGTGAACTTTATAATTGCTCTTCCCCAGTAATACAGCATTTTGTCAAGATGTTTCAGAACTCGGTGTTTTCACAGTGTACTTTACCACTATATACCTTCTGGCACTCATCGCCTTAATTTCTGTTTTAGTGCCCTGCCTGGGATTGAACTCTGTCCTCCTGCTTTTTTCAATGGAAGCTGAGTGCAGTGCAGTGCTGTATCAATCTATAGCCTTCTGAGAGTGGGTAAAACTATGTATAAAGTCCAAGACTTAGGAGAGAACCAGAAGTTCAGTGGTGGTCAGTTTCCCAAATCCTGGATTCAGCGCTGAAGATAAACATCTACAAATTATACACCAATAAATATGATCTGTAAGTGACAGTGGATGTCTTTCCTAGATGTGATGGGGGCATGCCTGAGACATAGAATAAGATTTTTTTGGCAGTAGAATTTAAAGGTTGCAGTAAACACAGTTTTGTCTCCCATCTTGTTAGTGAGTAAAAATGGCCCAACTGGGATCAGGAACTGAGAGTGTTGTTCAGTGACAGGCTGCAGTGTCATATCTGATGACAGCAAAGAACACAAAGTCCTCAGTTTATGTGGACAATATATATATATATATGTGTGTGTGTGTGTGTGTGTGAAATATATATATGTATGTATTTTTTGTGTGAACAATATCCATATATATATATATATATGGATATTTTTCTCATTTTTATTAGAAAAAAATCAGCTACTGCTCATTCCTCTCTTCTTCTAGGTTCACTAAATATCATGATATTCTAGTAGACTTTCTCTGGCTATTAAAATTTGATTTTCTTTTAGTAATTTAGAATAACTAGGGGAGGATTAAAACAAATATTAGCATAAGTGGTTTGGTGGCCTCTTGCTATGTTTATACTGATCCCTTCTCCTTTTGCACGCAGTTACAGGGTTGTTTCTTCTCTTTTCGGTGAACTATTCTGGCTTTGCAAATGATCTTCCCTTTGCAGTTATCTTTCTGCGTGCATATGTATGCATGTTTTTCTTTCCTAATGCAAAGAGCACTGAAGCAAGCAGAGAACATGCATTCAAGGCCAGAAACTTTCTGAAAATATCTAAGATAAAAAATTAAATCTGTCTGAGACTCTTAGTCCCAACCTCCTCACTCCAAAACAGCCTACATTCCCCTTTGGAAGGAGTAAGTGTTCAGAGGAGCATGTGTACAATTCAACATTCTGCTCACAGGAAGAATGTTAGTAGTGTCTTAAGGTCGTACAATTCATTTGCCTATTTTATTCTCTCCAGCTAAACAGGGAGACAAGTATTTAAGTCCCATTTCCCTACCTGTGTCTTTCTGTTACATTAATCTGTTTATTGTCATCTTGCTCTAGAAAGATGTGTGCATCTGTCCTCCATTCCCCTAAATCCAGACTCTTCCTGAAACGTTAAGAAGCGGATGTGATGACAGCTGTTGGCATTGTGTGAGCCTTTGCACATCTTTACCAGGAGAGATGCAGTCCTATGGCATTAGTACACAAACATATTAGGTCTCATGATTCAGTATGAGACCTTTTAGGTTGACCCTTTATGTTTCTCGCTCATGCTCCTTGGACACGGTGCCTGTGTTTTCAGTGTCTGCAGCAGAGGACTGTGGATTTTCCCCCACACTCTGAGAACCTGGCCTGGGAACTGAGATTCAGACTGGAGATAGCACGGCTTAGGGTATTGTGGGAAGGTACCCTCCCTTCCCTGTGTTTCCCACTCACAATGCAGTTGTTACTGACCTGTATTCAGACTTCAGGTAGGAGTTGGCTTAATGGCCCCAAAACCACATTCAGGACTACGTACCGGAAAGCTTCTGGAGGCTCAATTGGGAAGGTGGATGTCGTATACCAAAATACTGGAGTATACGGAGCTTTGCAGAACTAGTTTTTGTTATTTGAATTTACTGAATTGTAACAGCTCTTGTATTCTTACTAAATACTGAAGGAAAACATATACCCATGTCTCCCTCAACCTACTTTGTTGGTTGTATTTTTTTCCATTATAACTGCCTATATCATGTTTTAGTAGATAGTCCAGCCAGAGTATTTCTTCCTTTAGAGTTTGAAGATTCATGAAGAAGAATATATTAAAATCGTTATGCTTTAAAACATTTTGTAATGCATCATCTTCATGAAACCTTGAAAAACAATTAAATGTGTGTGAAAACTCACTGGCTTATTGAACTGACCCTGTGCCTGCCTTTGTAATTTGGACAGAGTTGTTTTCCCATCCTTGGAAAAATGGAAATAGTAAAAGTTCTGGATATAAGTCCATTAAGCAACTTGATTACTGTTGTTCTCAGTAATAACATTATGTTGGCACTGAATTACACAGATGAAAGTTGGGTGATTCTAAGTGTAGGAAAAACATGGGTATGTTCAGCCTTTTCCTGGACAAAGAAATATTACACTTGGACAACTCTTTCTTCTACTGCCTGTAATAAATTTCTGCTCTTCCTCTGAAGAACAGTGAAACAGTTAGTATGTAGTTGACTCATGTTTTAAAAATAATATTCTAGGATATTCAAATGAATTTGATGCTCCTGAAAATTGAGGGAGAGAAATGTTCAGAGGGAATCAAGCTTATTATGTAACCATACATACACAATCCCTAAAGAGGTGTTCTCAGCACAAAGCTGTAGTAATTTGCCTTATTCCTATCCAACAGTAATTTCTGTCTTTTTTTTTTTTATTATTCTGTTGATCCAAGTTTTTACACAGTGTCTATCCCTTTAGTACTTGAATATGAATGCAAAATGCCTGTACTGGATTGATCTGGGTACCTGGAGTGACTGCAAGAACTGAGTTAAACCTGTAGTAAAAATTCCATGGTGCACTCTTCCAGCATCTAACAACATGTGGCTCGGGGACTTCATCATCTGGAAGTAGTATCTTTGTACTTATTAAATCATAATAGATTTTTATTCTGGGATTTAGTCCAATTAATTGCCTTCTGAGTCCTTGTAAACATGCAGCAGCTGTCATGTCCTGTGACAGTGAGTTCAACAGCTTAACTATGTGAGGACAAACTACTGTTTCTTTTGCACCTGCAGCCCACTTTTTTCCTTTGATTTCACTGGTTCTTCTCTTGAAAAGGAGAGAAAAATCCTTCCATGTGTGTTATCTCCAGGTCTATGAGCCTAAAACCATTACAACATCTTTCTGACCTGTACCTCCCCTGTTACATGAGTTCTGGATGATGACAGGTCTGTACTACCTCTGTCAGGTTCTTCTCTTCAGTGGGTGCTTCAACAGAGTTGTGCCTATAAGTGACAGAAGAATCAATGCTAACAGAAAGCACCTTCCATATAAGGATGCTTATTCCCTTATATATGAGGATCAAACTTCTGTCAAGTAGAGAGTACGTATCATGCCAATTTGTGCAACAGTATTTTAATCTGTGCTTGGAAGTGATACGTGAGACCATTTTCCTTGTGACTTACCAATTAATCACTAAATGGCAAGTTTAATCTTGAGGTGCTTTTATTGTGTGGTGTTGTTTAAATAACAAAACTGGCTTGATAGGAGATGCATTTAATAAACTGAATTTCAAAGGAGGTTTGAAATCCTGTAGATTGGGTTTTATTTCAGTTAACAACAATAGTAGTTCAGTTTCTGAGCTGCGTCATAATATGGAGATGAGAATTCTATTCAGTATTGCAGTGGATATTGAAAGATGACTGATGGCACTAACTTCTGCTGCTTCACTGAATGCCAACTCTGTTAATTGCTAATTGTTTTAAGATACACTTCTATGTATTTGAAATTGAGGTGGGGAGTATGATTGTCCTAAAGTGATGGGTAGTGAGTGCTGTGAAAGTGAGTATGAGTCTTTCATTTACTAGATCAAATAAGGGCTTAGATGTTGCTTTCTGAACTGCAGCATTTTACACTTGGTGTCCAGCTGTTCCCATGCCCTGACTCAGAAAGCTTGTTTATCCTGATGACTTCCAATTTACTAGACAATAAGCGACAGAAGTGTTTGCTTACTGCTGCTCAGGCCAGCGGATGAAAGCATAACTAAATACTATCTTTTTTTTTTTGTTTTGTTTTGTTTTGTTTTGTTTTGTTTTTCTCTGTTGTCCTTTTCTCCTTACACCAAAACTAAAAAAAATATTTTGTCTGTTACCAAAGAAATTTAAACTCTGGATACAGAAACTAGAAGTAAATGTATAATTCCAGAATTGTCTTTTACTCTCTTTGTTTCATTAAGAGACAGATCACAAAGTTTCTGTATCTTCTTAGGATGCTAAGGGTTGCTTTTGTACTTTGGCATCCCAAATAGAGACACTGAAGCCAGCAGACTGGACTGCAGTGCCATCGCTGTCCTGACAACACCTTGCATTTACATTTTGACTCCAGACAAGTGACCTCTTTGCATCTCTCCCTGTCAGAGGAAGAATTCCAGCGACTGGGATGAAAATAGCTGTCTAAGACTCCATGGGCAGTGAGGGATATACAGGATGTGATGCTTGAAAAAATGTTCACAAGTGCCATCTGCCTTCTCCTGTGTTAGCTACTTGGCTGTTTGTAACTGTTTAGAATTTGGGGGGTGAGGAAGAGGCAAGAGCAAATGTGCAGAGGTGGCACGAAGAAATCAATTTGAACACATAAGACTGGAAATTTAACTGTGGTTTTAGCTTCTCTAAATATAGCTCTTCTAATAAGGAACCATTTGATTTTTGAAATCACTGTGGTTTTTTTCACCTTTTTTCTACTCAGCGGTATTTAGAACAGTCTTTTCATTCAATGAAGATATTTCATTCTGAAAAAGTAGGCTGTAAATACCTTTTTTGTGTCCTCCTCTTTGAAGGATAGCTACATGTCAGCCAAAGAGAAGGCTCCAGGGAGACCTTATAGTAGTCTTCCAGTACCTAAAGGGAGCTTACAAGAAACCTGGAGAGGGAATTTTTGCAAGGGCATATAGTGACAGGACAAGGGTGAATATCTTGAAACTGAAACAGAGTAGGTTTAAATCAGATATTAGAAAGTAATTCTTTACTGCGAGGGTGGTGAGGCACTGAAACAGGTTGCCCAGAGAAGCTGTGGATGCCCCAACCCTTAAAGTGTTCAAGGAGAGGTTGGATGGGGCTTTAAGGAACCTGGTCTAGTGAAAGGTGTCTCTCCCCATGGCAGGAGGGTTGGAATCAGACGATCTTTAAGGTCCTCTTCCATTTCAAACCATTTTATGATTCTATGACGTGTGAGTTGCATGTCAGATCATGATGTAACTGCGAGGAAATAAGATGTTACTTCTATTTATTGAACATGCAGATTGCTGTTCCTTCCCTCAACACCATGTGCTCAAACACACTGCACTCATCAGTTACTATCATCCAAATATTTACACTGTGGTAGAAATAATATATGACACAAAATGTGGTGGTACAATTTACTTTGTGTGCAGTGAGCCTAGTGTTATTTAGCCTGGCTGGAGTTTTTTATGGTGGAACATAAAAGAATTGTGTGTAACCTCCCACCAATCCGGTACTGCTGTTGCATGCAAGAGGGTCTATGGTTCCTTTACATGGAAAATAAATATGTTGCCTAAAAAGGAGCTGACTTGCAAAATCCTCACCTTATAGATGATGGATCAGACTCAATTGCTAGGTAACATCGTGGCTGGACTATAGAGAACACTTCCCTTGAGACAGAATGTGCAACTGTGCAGTGTGGTTGTTGGTTTGTCAGCAGTGCATGTCCATCTGCTGTATTTCCTGCCCTACCCAGAGGCTGGAGTAAAGTGGCTTACTTGATCACTCTCTGTGGATCCACAAATCTATCACTTAGCAGTATGTGAAGACTCTTACACTGTCCTGCTGTTGGGAACAGAAAAGGTACTGTGCTGGTTTTGGCTGAGGCGGAGTTAATTTTATTCACAGTGGCTAGTATGGGGCTGTGGTTTTGGATTTGTGCTGAACACAGTTTTGATAATATAGAGATTTTTTTTATTACTGCTGAGCAGTGCTTACACAGAGCCAAGGACTTTTCTGCTTCTTGTACTACCCTGCCAATGAGCAGGCTGAAGGTGCATCGGAAGCTGGGAGGAGACACAGCCAAGAAAGGTGACTCCAACTGCCCAAAGGGATGTGCTATGCCGTATGACATCATGCTCAGTATGTAAGGTGGGGGGCAGAAGGAAGAGAGAGGATGTTTGGAGTGATGATGGCATTTGTCTTCCCATGTAATGGTTGTGCGTGATGGGGTCCTGATGTCCTGGAGATGGCTGAACACTTGCCTGCCCATGGGAAGCAGTGAATTAATTCCTTGTTTGCTTTGCTTTGCTTTCTTTGTTAAACTGTCTTTATTTCAACTCACAAGTTTTCTTACTTTTACCCTTCCCATTCTCTCCCTGGTCCCACGGGTGAGGGAGTGAATGAATAGCTGCATGGTGCTTGGCTGCTGGCTGAGGTTAAAGGTGATCCCCTGAAAATGAGGTCTATAATCTCCAGGAAAAAGAAAAAAAGACTACTGGTCTTGTAAAGTAAGATATTTTCACCAAACATGGCAAGGCACTTGACTCATATGTCTCAGGTTGGAGTCTGTTTTTTCCACAGATCATGGGCTTACAGCAGGGAGAGAAGTTGGATCCTCAGCTGCATTAGGACTGGGAATCAGCCTGAATAGGTTGCTTCCTTGGTGCCCAACACGAGACTTTATTCTGTAATGAGGAACCATGTTTGTAATGCCTTCTGCCTCTAGAATATTTTAGGTAACCCTAAGTCTTACTAGTAATACTAAATGAAGTCCTAAAGAGGTATGTGTAGCTGGTCCCTCAGGTCACTGTTTTGGTAATATAAACTGGACAGATAGTATGGGAAAACAAGTCCATTCCTGTTCTATCCCAAGTAACACAGGTAACAGATACTAAGCTCCGTTTCCTGAACAGACCAGTTTCAAGTCCTCCCCTCTTTCTTGACATTTTCCTTCACACATAAAATATTTTTTTCAGCACTATATTTCATCCAGTTTTTCCAGGCTTGGGAGTACAGTTGAATCAGCAGATTTGCTCTCTGGCCTGCAGAAAGAACATGTTATTGCTCTCCAGTGACGAGCTATGAGAGTTACAGCTGTCAGTGATGCCAGGCAGCTTCCCAAGAGTGTAAGGTTTTAAACATGCTGTCACTTGTTAATGACTGTAGGTCACTATTACACTGGCCAGGATGTGAAACATGGACATAAAGAAGACAAATCTAATGTATCTTTACCATGACCACGAGCCATCCAGGGCTTCTTTTCAAATAATGTAAGGAAATTATCTGCAGTGTTATTATATTTACATATTAGTGGAGATAATGACATGCAATGAGTCTTGGCTTTTGCTCCCAATTTTCAATAGCGCAGTTCTGTTGCCCTTGATATACCATTATGGGAGACCAGTGATTAATGGTCAGACAGAGAGGGGATGGATAAAGCTTGCCTCCCTGCAAAGGCCAGGAGGCCTAGCCAGCCAACCATTAGAAGCTCATTTCTGCAGCAATAAAAGGATTGATCCCTTAATATAGTTCCCTCAGAACTTTGTCAATTAGTCCACGTGCAATTATATGCTGGCAGTATAAAGAGGCTGCTGATAAATCACATTTTTTATTTCTAAAGGCAAAAGAGAAGAGAATTATTAATACACAGCAGCATATGGAATTAATATAAATTAGGAACTAATAAAACAAGATGCTTGCAGCAGTGCTGCCATTGCAAAATTTTGAATAACTTGACAGTAACAGCCAATTCGTTGCATCTGGGCAGGGACCAGATTCTTCCCATGTCAGGTGATTTGGCTCAGAGCAAACACGCATCTTAAGCAGACTACAGAGGGTAAAAGAATTGGCTGCCAAAAATGAAGTTAGAGAGGCTTGAGGCAGTGGCCTGAGAAACAAATAGACTGTTGTAAAGTGTAGGTTACTAATTACTCCACTGTATTAGATGCAAACACAGAACCAAAATGTAATTCTCCAGTGTGAAGAGTTTATAGTTTACTAGATAATAATGTATGACACGGTGTATAGTGGATCTGGTAAAAGGCAATCTGTGAGAAACATACAGAACAGTGAGATGTTCATTCTCTGGCTTCTCTTTATGTCTTTTCTAGGTACTGAGAGCAGAGTTGTTTGCTCCTCACCAGGGTAGTCTTGCAAGATAAACAGTGCTTATGTGATGGAAATAAACTGCAATAGCAAATCAATACAAATACATCATCTTCAAGAAAGGGCTTTAATGGCCCCAGTCCACCTCACACAATTCTCACACATTCTTCCTCTTCCTCCTCCTTCAAATAGAGCTATTGCCTTTCCTGGAGCTCTCCTCAAGTGTATTTCACAGGACCCCATAGGACATAGTATAAGGTTGTTTAGAAATCAGCCCAGGGAAATTCTGTCTGTTAATGTAGTTGTTCAGCTTCTGATAATTTCAAACATTTTACCTTGAATATAACACCAGGAGGGTATTACACTGATTTTGCTTTCTGTTAGGTTTGCAGGCCTGCCTGTAGGGAGCCTGGTGGATTAGCACAGGAGCATAGCAGGATGTGTGTTATACCTGTCTGCTCAGTGGGTTTAGGGGAAGGTTGTTTGAATTACTCTGAGTGGTGTGCTGGAGAAACAACAAAATTCTCAAGAGGTTCATTAATGAATTTTTACTTGCAAACGTTAGAACATTAAGGTAGGATAAGATACTTGGCAAATTTTAAAAGAACATCCAAAGTAAGGCACTTCACAAACTTAACTTAGCAAACTTTAAGAAGTTAAGAGAAGAAAGAGAGAACTAAAGAGAACATAAAAAAAGGAGAGAGAAAGATTCTTAGTCGTCACCCTTGGATCCAGCAAAGAGACTTGGTTCTGCAATTTTGATGTACATTTCTCAAAATGATGGTTACTGTCTTGATCCATTGGGGTGAGGGAAGGAACCTGCAAAACACAAAGTCCACTGGGTTAATGCTATGCTCAGGCTCTGTGGGAACGCTCAAGTACCTCTCCTGGGAAGTGGAGTTTTACACTGTCCCTTTGAGTAAGTATACTTGCAGCATATTGGTACAATCCTTCAGGGCACATGGATTTTTTTGTGCCCTCTCAAGTGATTTTAGAAGCACTATCAGCTTAGGATGATAGACTAGTAATAATATTCATTGGTGCTAATTCTATTTACTGCTAGAAAACAGAGTTAGAGTAGGCAAGATTTCTGCAAAGCACTAGTTCCAGGGTCCAGAAATATCACTAACTAGAGCCCTAATTCTTTGAAAACCCAACTGCCACTAGATATGCCATCTTGCACTCCAGATATTCCAGTTTGTTTAGGTTAAATGAAATATAACTTTGAGGGATACAACACAGAGAAAAATGTCAGCTATTAATTCCCAGGATATTTTTGCAGAACTGTTTTTAAGCAAATGTAAAGACCTGAATGAATAAACTTTCTGATTTCTTCTTTTTCTTCCCCATTGATCTGTATTTATATTCCCTTTTGGATCTTGCACAACGTTGCTAAAATAACGGGGCATTGATCTGTGTCCTTATTTAATTGCATAGCTGTGTGTATTCCTCTTCTTTCCATATAATTAGCTTAGTGGAAACCCTGGTACTATACCTAAATTTTTAAACCTCAAAAGAACTGACAGCAAAGACTGTCAAGTCATCATTTTGGTTTACCATTTCTTATATATATATATATATATATATATATATATTCATGAACATTTTAAAGACAACTACTTGATTTGCATAATAAATGCAAAACTATTGCAATACAGTTTTCTGGAAGAATGTCTTTCCTGTTTTTTTAACCAACTTCATTGAAAGAAGGGATTTTAAGAAGTTAAAAGGATCTTAGTCTTCAGTGTAGCAAAGGTAACTACATTTAAGCCATGAATGCATTTTATTTAAAACAAAAATCTATGGGTGAATATAGGGCATTTGAAAAGACAAATATTTGTTGCCTCACTTCAGTGGTTGATCTCTAAAAGACAAAGTTTATGAATTTAGGTAAGTTCATAGGTCTAAAGGAAATAGTCAAGAGCTACTGTTGGTCTACCTAACCGTGAGGGTCTCTAGAGGTTAGCATGAAAGCATGTCCTCTCCTACTGCCTCAAAACAGCAACTGCATTGTGCACAGATTCAAGAGTTCAACTACTGTTGCTGTGGCAATATGTGCATCCACTCTTAGCAACTGCTTTCTTTTCATTCTCCTTTCATGACCTGACTTCCTCTTGAGGGATGAATTGCATACTTTAAAGGCACAGTTTAAAAGCTACAAATATCTGAATCATGAGAGAGTATTTAGGAAAGTATTGTCATGTACTTGTCTGTTTTTATATTTTTTTCCTTTGCATTTATAGCATCCCCAGAGACATAATATTGAGTTTGACTAACCTTTTGTCTTATCAGGATGACTGTTTTGTTTCTGTACATCTTCTCAAGAACACATATCCAATTATAGAAGTTAGCAATGCTCCAGGGATTTCCACAAAGAATTGTTTTTCTTCACACAGGCTCTTCCTGCTGTTTGCAGCATAGCAGGCAATACTGCATCTTTTTTTAAAAAATCTTACACTCAAAGGTACAAGGTACGAGGTCTCTGGGTGCCCTTAGGGTAGAGTGTGAAAGAAGAAAGAGGAACTCATGCACTCATTTCCCTTCCTTGCAGGAAGGACAGCTCACATATACAAAGACTTTCAGAGTCTGGATTTAAGTTGTTGGCATCACTTGACATTTTTTTAGGTGGTGTTTCCAAAGAAAGTGTTGATGTGCACAACACTTAGGTAGTCTCTGAATGTTGTTGAATATGCATCTACAAACCTTGGGATTCATAAGCAGCATTCTCTAGAAAACAGCTTTGTTTCAGCCCACATGCAATGTGGTATTTAGTAGTTATACAGGCTTAGCAAAGTGTTTCATGAAGACACAATGTCATTTCTCAGCACAGGCATACTCTGCTCTTGGAAGTGGGAAGAACATTTCTCGAAAGAAGCAGCAGGTGAGAAAAACTGACTTAACTGAGGCGTTGCTTAGTTCCCCAGGGGAGAAACTAAAGGATTGTCTAGTCCAGGGCCTATGACATAACTTGTGGTAGAGACTAGAATAGGGTCAAGAGACTAGCAGATAAGAAACAGATGTAAAACTGACCCATAATATTCAACAGGCTACAAGCTGACTGGTCAAATCACTGTACGTACTGTACTGTACTGTACTGTATGTACAGGCATAAATTTAGCAGCAAATTCAATGTTATGAAGTACTGCAAGTCCTGAGGACAACTGAGTTACAGGTGCCATGGGAGCTATAACCATGACTTTCTTGGCTTTGCATTTTCTTTTCTTTACTTAACACATCGTTTTTGGGAGAAGAGCCATTTCAAAACCTGAAAAAAATCTTTTTGCAAGAAAACTGTACATGTGTAAGTGAGTTGTCATAACCTGAGAAGCTACAGAGAACAGGGAGTCCTTGAGCTAAAACCAAGGAAGATTCCCTCTGCATTTGGGCTTGTATTTCTGCAGTGGACTGCCTTCATGAGCCTTAAGACTATATGGTTATCCAGGAGAAAGAAAATGGCAAGGTGGTCCTTCAGTGCCTTTTTTTTTTATTAGTAATGAAGCAAGATGATAAAAACCCCATAATCCCCAATTATTTTCCCCACACCTCTATCATCAGAGATCCTGGCACAATTGTGTGATTGCTTAAACCCTATCCACCAGAGTAATCCTTGACTATGTGCAAACCCTCCAATATCTCCTGTCAAATGATCTGCCTGAAGTAAAAGTGATGTTATTAACATAAAAATGCCCCATTTCCACCAAAGCATGAGTCACTGTCATCCTTTTTTCAAGTAATAGTCATCATTGTGCAAATTTCCATTAGTTTCACCAGTTTATTCATTCTGTGCTTTTCTGACAACCTGTCAAAACCATCCCTCCCAGTGCTTTCCTTTCTCTTATCTCACCAAGACTGAACTTCATATAGAGTCTCTTGAGCACCTTATTTAAGCAATTTCCTTAGTAGCTGCAAAGGTACCTTGCAGTTTCTCCTTTACTTCTGTCTGAAGGACACTGTGTTAGATTGGGAAGGGACAGGTAGAATGGCAGGCCGGGCACCTTCAGTGGGAAATTCCCACTCCTCCCATTGACGGGGTCCACAGTGCTGACAAAGTTTTGTAGGGTTCAGTAAGTGCCTGAGTGGTCTTGTAACTGAATTCCAGGATGAAAGTGGGTTTAGGCACTATACCAGCATCAGTTTAATGTTTAAGAGCTCTCAGCAAAAAAATAAAGTACTATCCAACTAAAACCACCTTTTGTGGGTTTCAGTTTGAAACAACTATATCCAGTTGTCCTAAATTTTCAAAGAGGATGAAAGTTAACCCAGATTTCAAGGGCCTTTCTAGAGCAACTTTCTAGGTTTGTGCCAGAACCTCACTGTATGTTGAAACTGAGGTTAGAGCTCTCTTAGGGGTCAAGGTCAGTGAATAATGTCCTTTCACATCCTAGCCAGAAGCCTCCTGGGTTTTGTTTTGGATTAGCATTTGTTCTTTTTCATGTTGCTCCAATCACAATGCCTTTTCCCTTAACTACTGCTACCAGCAAATACTTTGCCCAGTACATTTCTCTCATTGTAACAATTTTGTTGCTGGTCAGACCTGACTGTGTAATTCTTTCCTTGGATGGAGGTAGGAGTGCTCAAAAAGCACTGGGCTTGCCTGACAAAATGTGTGCTGGGATTCTGCCTTTCCTTCCAGCTAGAGCTGTGGTGTCATTAATATGCTAATTCAAGGCAGCTGAGAGAAGAACTCCCTACCTGCAGCTTTTTAAACTCAAACATTTTTAAATCAGTTTCCTAATTGGGACCTAGGGGACCCCATTAGGCTTTAATAATACGTTGGACAAAATCTATCTTTTTTAAAATCCTTATTATGGAGTGCATTTTAAATAAATTTGGTCATGAATATCTACATGTTTCAGGGGTGGGGAGAGAGAGCTGGGTCTTCTGTTATAAGATTGACACACAGAAATGCTCTGGAATCTGGCATAAAATACTCCATACAGACAATGCATTTAAACTGTTGCCACTGTATTGATCCAGTCATTATGCAATGATAACTTTTTTTTTATTCAGTTGTTTTCTTTGTCTTTGCTTTATTGGTGACCACAGTGACTGTTATGTGTCACCGCAGTTAGACTGCTCTGTGTTCCAGACAGTTTAAAGGACTATATAGGATACTGTGTTGGAAGTTTGGACCTGAAAAGATAGACCAATAATTTGTGTGATATATGTTCCAAAGGCACTACTGGCAAAAAAAATCTATTCATCACAATGTTTCTGTAAGCAATTTCTTCCTAACCTCATCACATGATTGGTACCGTACTGTCCCCCCTGAGCTTGAGGATGAAGAGTTATTCCTATTTTTTTATCACATAAAGATAAAAGCCCTTTTCTGGCCATGGGCAGGAAAATCAGAAGTATCCCTATATGTGCTAATATACTGACTGTCATTTTGTAAATCATCATTTGTTGTTTCTCAGCTTACAAGGTGAAGACATAGTTTCATAACAGTTACACTAACTATGAATTTAGTGGTTTGTAAATTAGCATGCAATTTCTAAGATACTGATTAAACTCCAATCCAACATAACTTTTTTTTTGGTGAAGATTGGATTATATCAACTATCTTTTTTCTATCAACTATCTTGTGCTGCCTTTTCTTAAGTCCTGATAAGGAACTCAACAATTTTGACCCTTGGACTTCAGTGATTGTCTTCATCATTTCATTATTGGGCAGTCCAAATCTCTATACTGGAAATCATTGTAGTCTAAAGAGCATACACTTTCCTTACAAACTATGCATAAGAGGCACAATAACAATTCTATGAGATATCAAGACAGTGAATCTCTTGATATGTTTGTAGCCTGTATATGTCCTGCATTTCGATTTTTGTTAAATAACTGCATTCTTTGAAAGACAGCAAGCAAGCGATGGTATCTATCAAGACACAGCGTTCTTATAGAGGGACTTGCTCTCACTGAGTATTTGATCTCTGAAGTTGTATTTATTGGCAGCTATTTGAGATTTTGGCATTAATGCCTACCTCTAAATGTCTGATGTATAAGGTGAGTAATAAATATGCTGAGTCATGACAGGGATCCTGAGGTTGTTCCTATAGAAACTAGCTGCCAAGAGATGTAGGAAGAATTTGCTTTGAAACTTTATATGGGGTCTGGATTTTGGTCCTGAGAAAAGGATTTGCTGATAGAGAGGCCCAGAACTGAATAACTACTTCCATTGAGAGACATGACAGGAGTCTGTTTATTTCTGCCAAGGCCTGCCTTTTCTCCAAGTTTTATTTTTCAAATATTATGCTCAAATGAGATTGCTTTGGCGTCATATTGTTAGAAGAAAAATGCAGACACCTGCCATAAATAATGCAGTTCTGACATGACTTGCCTTAAAGGAGTCTCCCCACCTCTTGCCTTTAAACACGGGGGGAGCTGATGGTGATTCATACATTTTGTTGAATGTCTAGGATTGGGTGGGGCAAACTTAGTATTAAGTGTATGAGCAAGGTAATACACTTGGTTAGAAGGAAGAAAGAGAGGCACTGGTAGTAATTTTCTGTGGAATTACTTCTACATTTGAGCAAAAGAAATCCTACTGTAGGGCTTCAGTAACTACTGGCTAGTGGCAGCTGTGCTGCCAGCTGACATACAAGAAGGTACAGGGACATCTGTTCCAGAAAGCTACCTGAGATTGTAGGAATGTAGGATAATTAAAATCAGTGTGTGCCTGTTGTTAAATAAATGAGGGCCAAAAAAGAAACTAAAGCATTTCTTCTACCCAACTACCCCCACTATGTAAGTGTGTGTTGGTCTTTGGGTCTTAACTGAAAGGAATTCACAAAACAATTATAATTATGTTGGGACCATAGAGAAATCATATACAACTGAAAGCAGACCCTGAGAGAAATACCACGGAGTACACAGGTCAGCCTAGACTACTTGCCTTGGTGCCAGAAAGGACTCCTTGGTCCTATTACTGAGTTTTAGACACGTATTATAGGCAAGATGTGCCACTGGTAGCCAAATGAACTGAAATATTGTCAAAGGAAAGAAAAGGGAGGGACAAGATCTAAAAAAGAGCAGAAAACACGTGTAGGGAAGATGCATCACAATTAATCTCAATCTTTCTTCCCTCAGGCAGGAGGAATCCCATCTTCTCCATTGTCCTAGCACATGGAGTATATCTTAATATGGTTGGCTTGCAAACTTTACATTCCTTCTGCAAACACAGGCAAATCGAATATGTATGTCCCTGACACTGCTTGTTCTGGCATCACCTGAACTGGGAAAGCAGTTTCTGAAAAAGAAGCAACAGACATCAAACTGCATGACACATCTTCTTAAAAGAGAAAGCAAGTCCCTCTGTGTGAATAATTGCATAATAAATAAAAGCTCTTCGTTCTCAAAATTGTTGACATTCTGGGTCAAACCTCTCTCCGGTGTAATTCCCCTGTCTTCAGTGAATTTATATGAGATGAAAAGCAGTCCTCTTTGTCTAGAGACTGAAGCAATTCTGCCCATGCATTTGTCTCACAGCTTGGAAAATTAGCTGCCACCTTGCATATCTGCATGTCTGTGTGCATATTATATACACCTCTGCAAATGCGCATGTACATCCGTTTATGCATTAAGAAACTAAACTTCAGTTATGTTACAAATTTTAATGCTATAAATTATCAGTTTAAGTGCATTTTGATTATCTGCCAGGCCCATTTTGCCTCCTACAATTTGCCTATTCATTTTTGATGTAAACTTTACTGACCCTTGACTTGCAGAGAAACAAGTTTCTCATGGCAATTTTTAGCAGTAAATAACAAAACACTATAGGTGTATTATAAGTACCACAATAATCATAAAAGTGACTATAAAGCAGCAACTTCCTCTGACTTCTACTGTTAGTTTCTTCAAGTCATTGCTGCTGATTAGTATAAGGCTTTTGCTCCTCTTTTTCCTGTATCCTAAACACAGCTACAGCAGAAGGAGGTGAATCCTCGTTACCTCACAGAGTTCAGCTTGAAGATCAAGCTCCATTGCTTATTGAGGTGATGAGGAGAGGAAGAGCAAATACCAATGGGATGGCAAGTACTGCAGTTGGCTATGAAGCACTAGCAAAAGGGCAAATCATAAATTTGATCTTAAACTAAGTAAACTTTCAGGCACTTAAAAAAAAAAAAAAGTTTCCTTTTTGGGGGTTTTATATCTGCAGTGAGAGATCCCATGTGTAGGTCTCTGACACAATTTTAAGTGCTTTACTTTTCACTGGAAAGAGCTAGGATGAGACCCATCTAAAAGTATCTTCAAGAAATAAAGGGTATTTTACTATTTACACCAATTGAAAGAGATTAAAATAGGTTGAGTGTGATATAAGGGACAAGCCAGTGAAGAGCTGGTATAGGGATGTGTACCTGTCTTGGGTAGAATAAAAGACTGTTGAACAATATATCTGGGAAAAGCACATATCCAGCAAAAGCATGTCAATTTTTCTATCATTTCTATACAAAAATTTATCTGAAAGTTTATAGGGAAATATACTAAGAAATTCAAAGAAGACATAATTTTTTTTTCACACCAGCAATTACACCATGAAAATTACTGTGGCAGGTCATTGCTGGAGACAATAGTTTCTCAGCATATGAGAATAGAATATTCATCTTAGGAATAAAATAATTAGAAATTTTCACAGGTACCATCAGTCTCACTGGTTTTTTTGTTTTGTTTGTTTGTTTGGTTGGTTGGTTTTTGTTTTTTTTTTTTTTGGTGGAAGGTTCTTGAAACATTTTCCTGAATGTCTAAACCAAAAAAACATAGTTTGTAATGAAGGTTCAGGTGCAGGGGGATGAGTAAAGTACTCAGTACTACACGTTCTGTTGCTGTCCTGCTGTGACATGCTCTGCAAGCCTTCTGAGAGCCTGAGACAATTTTAGATTTCAGCCTTTCACCAGGACCTTTAGGCTTGAGGTAAATGTCTTGTGTGTGCAAACTTTCTTTGGAGTGACTGGTGAGAATCAGTGACAGAAACAGGGCTCTCAAGTAGCTGGATAAGGGTTTGACAATTTTCATGTTTTTCTGCCAGGCAGTTTAAAAAATACATCATATTTTCATTCTGTAAGTAAGGTGTTTATGTGAGATTTCTCTCCTGTACCTCTTTGATATCTTTCTGTGCCCTGTAGAGATGATCTTGCTGTAAAGCCATATACTACACTGTGATAAATGCTGATGTTTTCATAATGTGTACTCAACTTTTTACACCTACATATATAATTGCAGTTGTCTAATTAGAAACTGTATCATGGAAGAAGAAAAATATTAAAAATAGCAGCTTTATATTATATACTATAACATGGAAGGAAAATAATTTTAAATTAAATGAAAATGGTTGAATTAGCACTGAATGGTGCTACCCTAAAATAAGTGATAGATGTACTGCAGAAAGGTGTCTGTCTTGCATGTTCTTTAGAACACCAGGCTGATCCCCACCATGCAATGACTGCTGAAGCCAATGAGGTTCAGTTGGTCTTTGGCACTCAAACTGCTCTTTTTTCTAGAAAAATGAGGAAAGGTCAGGGATTTGATGCTGTCAGACCATGTTCCTTTTCTCCTTTCCTATTTTTCAATGCATAGACTCAGGGTGTGATTGTGAATAGTATATTTAACTGGTGTTTTCTATGCTAGAAGCTGTCATGTTACAAGCTAACTTAAAACACTTCATGTGCAGTGTGGCTCTTTTCTCGCTGCCATTAGAAAGGTCTGAGAGAGAGCAGTGATGTGCTTTAGAGAATAGGAAAATATTTTGGAAAGGTTTGTGATAAAACCGGTTTTAATTTTTTTTTTCAACCACTCAGCTTCATGAATGTCACATCCAACTACAAAAGCTGTAACACAAGACTTGGACAGAAATGAGAGTTTCTGCCATGACTGTGTATTAGTGTGCCATAGACATTTAAATATTACATTTAAACAGGGGACAGTATCAGGATAAATCGCAAAGGTTTACGGTCTACTTTTTTGAGGGTTTTCAGAGATGGTTGAACAAAGAAGGACTTGAGGTTTACTCAGACCTTACTTTGACTGTAGTGGATATTTTGTTTATGAGAAAGATGTCTGGATTTGATTCTGAGGTGTCAGGAGCTATCCCCTTCTGCTTCCCCACCTGTTGCTCAAGTAGATTGTATTGTATTACTGGTGTTGAAGTTAGTAAATGTGAGAGACATAACAGTGGTCACAACTGAAGTCTTTATTGATTTTATTGGAAGAGAGACTTTGGACTCCACTGCACAATATGGCACACTAAGTACCCTTTCTCCTTTCCTTGTATTAACCTTAACAATATTTCCCCATCTCTCCTAAAATAAACATACAGCTTCATATACTCAGCAGAAAACTGTAAGGCTTCAACATGAAAATGCCACTGTTTCCAGAATAATTTAAACAGTTTTATTGATTTGACAGCAGGAAGAAATTGACAAGTGAGGATGTAATATTATTTGTGTTGTCATATCCAATTTCCATTTTTTTGGCTGTTTTGTGTGAGGGATGTTATGTTGGAAAATCTATTATAATTTACCTAAGCACAAAAAGATGAATTTACAGCCTTTATAGCAAGGCAATGCGTTCTGGTCCTCATTACATTGCAGTAATTGTGGACCAAATCTAATGAGTAAGATTGCTTAACAGTCTAAATAGGGTGACACAGTGGAATTTCCTCAGCATTCAAAACTTTCTTTAAAGTTTAACACTCACTACAAATTAGCACTGTATTTGAGAATGGTTGCATCAAATACAAGTGAAATTGGACAACTGTGTTAAGTAGTCTTATCAGAATTTTTACTTCCTGGAGTACTGGTCAATAAGATAATCTCCTAATGTCTGCTGCATGGCTTCATAGCCAAATACATTAGTAAATGTACCCTAGAGAAAGTGTTACTCAGTTGCATCGAACTCTTGGAAGGTACCTGAAGGTGAGGGAAAGCTGTGCCAAAAAAGAGGTCACTATCATTTTTCGTGGTTGAGATTTAGATGTTGACTGTTTTATTTTTAACGTTAGAACTGTGACCTGCTTTTTAACCTAATGTGACAGAATATGTGAGACATGTTAATTGCCAAGAGAAAACAAAGATGACTGATGAAGATCTGAACCTGCAAACTCCTGGTATGTGTTTATCCCTACCAGTGAGAGTCCAGTTAGAATCAATGAACCAGAAGCTGTTGTACCCCTAAGCAGATCCATGCTTGAGAACCTGTGAAAGTCCTCTTTTAGCTCATGGAATAGTGGATTACTTTTTGGAGTGCAAGTATTTGTGTACCAATCCACCACCCAGAGTGAATAGAATTTGTTCAGTAACAGATCCAGAAGACTCAAAAGAAGTCTGAGAATACTCCTGGAAATATTCCTCATAATTGAAACAATGGGTATTTTTTCCTTTGAATCCATAATTAGGTTAGAACTAGGGAATAAATTTTAAAGATTTTGAGGTTTTATGCATCTTACCCTATGGAAGCAATTTTTCTGTCTAGAGTGCATCTCTCTAGCTGGGAGTCCTGAGAATAAGGTGAACAGTTGGACCTTTAAAAGATCTAGACTTGTTGTTCTTTAAGATGCACACCTGATGAACAGCCTCTTGCAATGCACTTCTATTCTTTCCATTCCCTAATCTCCTCTCATACTTGAGGCAGATTACAGGCAACGTTTGACTGACAAATTATAAGTGGCTTTTATAAATGGGAAACTTTAGGAGCAAGGTTTTAAATACCTCTCAAAATCAGAAAACTCTGGAACGATATTTAGAATAAAATGAAATTCAGATAGGTGCGGAGAAGAAAGTAGGTTATGGTCCCATTACTTCTGCAGCAGAGTAAAGTCATCACACAGGACTAATGGACATTTGCAACTCTGAGGAAGCCGCAAAGTTTATCGGGTGGAAGTGGGCTATTTCGTTTTTGTGTCTATTTTCGACATTTGTTTGAATATACTGTAAACCTTTCATTGTCAGCATTCAAAGTTTTGGCAGTCTTTATTGACTGTTTGAAAGGCAGCAACATTGATTTATAGTACGTGTAAAAGGATCCTTGTAGTCATCAATGAATTACATCCATTTCTGGAGAGAAACACAACAGGAGCTTCACTGAACACAGCAGTTCTAAGCAATAGCATGAGATAAGATGAACAGCCTGTCATATAGTAGAAGAGCAACAGAAAGACTGGCAGTAGGTAAGAATTAATATATTTGGGATAGTCCTTTACTTTTAAGAAAGACATAATTGTGAAACATTGTAAGTGATCAGAATATAGCAGCAGAGTGCACCTTAAAATCAAACCACTAGTAACTGGAAGAGTGTGACCTTTATCAAATTTATGAATTCATAAATTCCTTATTCCTGAAGCCAAATCATATTAGAAATGGCTTTGAAAAAGTCAAAACTGAATACAAGGGGAGAGGCAGAAGTATACTTGTGCTGTCCATATTAGTCTACCACTTTTTCACAAATTCTTTTATAAGCGTATCCAGCTTTATGTAAATGCAGTGACAAGGCAACATAAGCTGACAAATAAAATAGCAGAAAAAATCCCTTTTGAAAAATCTGACTCAGCTGATGCCCTGAATGCTTTGATTATAGTCCATGGGTTTTTTTCACCATGGCTTGAGAGGAAAACCAAGGAGTTTTGATCTCCCTGAATTTTCCTATGGTTCATGGTTCCAAAAACACCTGCAAGATGCCGTGTCTGCTGATTTGCTCTTAAAGTTCAGTGTTTACTGGCCCTTGATTTGCTTCATTTCTCATGACAGGTGTGATGGTCTAGTGGTTGTGCATGAGGTAACAGTGTGCATCATGTAAGCACAAATCACATTTTTTTCCCTGCAATTGTATCTACCAGATTCTAAAAGGAAAAAAAACCTGTTTTACTATTTCTCTCTTTTTTTTTTTTTTTTTCCTGTGCAGGAGTGAGCACTCATTTTGGCTTTCAGGTGCAAGCAAAGGCAAAAACTGAAACTGTGCAAAAAATGAATACTACATAGATACTTCCATGGTGATGGAGAACATTCAGTGAAATTTCCAAAAGGTTCTCTGTAATGTATATTGTACAGATATACACAGTGAATACTCATCATTATGATTTGGCATAATTTATAGTAGCTGCCTACTTCTACTTGCAACTTTAATTGGATAGATTATTCATCTTTGTTTATTGTCTCATTGCCACATAATATTTTTGTTCATTATTGAGCGTCTGGAATTGCACATGTGTGGTTTTTTGTCATACAGATAAAGTATCATTAAAGAAAGGCAGAGGACCAAATTGTGTTCCTTTCTTACCTGTAAACGAGGATGATAATACTTTGCCCATAATAACAATTTAACTTGCACAGCTTTTGGGACTTCATCTCTCTTACACTGGATTTGTCCTGCATTCTGCAAGGAGGTATTGGCTCTGGCTTCAGTGTCTGTGTGGTTCAGAAGTGTGACCAAGAGATAAATTGCCAGAGGACTGCAGTGCCAGACACCCTTCTCCCCAGTTCTGTCAGCTCTTTGATGGGTTAGGAATTCTTCTCTTTTGAGTTAGGCTTTATTCCAGGCAAAGGCCAAAACTCACTGTTGTTGGGCAGGATAAAACATCAATCTCCTTGCTCACGTGAACTGTTGGAAAAAAGGTTTTCCCATACATCTCCCTGAAACACTGTAAAGCACTGAGCAAAATAGATGTAATGATCTGTATTCCTCCAGAAGATTTGGATGGAGGGGACTTCTGACTCCCTGTGAAATAAGGGAGAGAGACATTGAATCAGGAACCTAGAGAGAAGCAGAGCCTGAACAAGAAACAAAGACTCTAGAAAGAAAGAAAAAACACCACCAAAAAAACTACTCTAGGCTTCAGGTAACCAGTCAAATTAATTGTTGCTGTTTGAACAGCCTATGGCAGTGTCTCAAAGAAGGCCATCTACCCACGTCAGCTTCCATACCAAGAATGAAAATATTCAGGCAACTGATCTGGAAGGTAACACTTCTGTCCTGAAGAAGAATTTATAAGATAAATACCACCACAAAACCCAGGGCTTTCCAGTGTGTTGTCTTCTGTCTTGCCCAGCAAGCTTCTGTAAAATTTTAGTTCCTATTTCATTATAAAGTTGGATCTATGGAGAATCTGGCTCTTGAAGTGTAGAGCAAGGCAGGTCAACAAAAGCCCTTGGTAGATCAGCTCCTGGAGAAGATGAGGGAAGAGAGAGTGTATTCCTGGGAATACTTCAATACTGTGTCAATGTAGACAGACTTCAATCACACTGCTGGGGCACAACATTGTTGCTATTATTATTTATCTTTTAATACTTCTTTATATCACAGATTTTTGTGTAGAATAAAGATGATGACATGCTTACATATGACATTCGTATGGAGTCATAGTGCCAGAAATGTCTGTTAGCCATACAGACTGGCTTGCTTTTTAATCCATTTAGAAAGGGCCCACATGGTGTAGTGTAGCTATCAAAGATAAATGGTACAAAGGTTAAAATCCTGACTTTATCACTGTGCTTAGCTAAATCAACATAAAATTATTCCACTGTGCATTTCAGGTTATATAATAAAGTCAAGTTAGAGACTACTAAGCTCAGCTAACTTAGGCATGGAGAACAGTGTAAAAAGAACTGCACAGAGAACGGGAAGAGTTAATTTATTTTGCTTCTCAGTGCTCTGCAACTGTTGGGTATATTGGTATTGCTAATGATGACTGCTATATAACACTAACAGAGAAGAAATATGATCTGAGATCAGGAAGGTCTGGGTCTGATATTTGCTGCCACCTGCAATGGAGTAGTGTGAAATTCAGAGGTTATGAAATGCAGCATATCTCTTGCTGAATAGTAACAAATATGATATAGTTCCACTGCTGAAATTTTTTTCGTGTTCTTTCCATAATCTGTCTTTCAATATACAATACAGAAGTATGATTTCCTTCCAGATTTAATTTAGAAATACCTGCAATAATTGGAGGCTTTTCTGTTCCCTAAGTCTTTGTTGATGTGAATTTTATGCTGAGGTCAGATATAGGGTTTCTATCACCAGCATCTGAAACCCTCTGTTCCTAAAACAAGAGTAACACAGGGTATTGAATCAGGAAACGTGAACTTACCCACTGGTTCTTGGTGCTTTGTTAGCTTTCTTGCTGTGCAAGTTATTTCATCATCTAATGAAGCTGAACATAGGCTGTCAGCCATGTCACTTAAACTAATAACGTTTAGGACCTTGAGAATAGGTTTATGTCACTACATGTCAGATGTGTGCATCCAGATGTGGCTTTCCCATCCCTTTCAGAAGCAAAAGACTTTCTATTTAGATTTCCCTCCTCAGAACATGGACAATTTCGACATTATAGTGTTAATGGACAAAACTGTACTTGAGGTTTTAGTCCTGGTTGTGATACTTTCTCTTCTTGAAAACTGTTTTTCCTTTTTTCCTTTATAGATTCAAAATCTGTCATGTTCTGCCATCCTCCCTGGCCCTCATTCCCATGACCATGTCACAGGAGAGGAGCTCAGCCCCTGGCAGTGCGGATGGCAGTAGATGGCAGTAGTAATCCACTGTGGGAACAGGGAGCTGCAAAAGAAGTGGATAGGAAGCAGACGGGCTCACAGGAGGCTGGCATTTTAAATATTATCTTCTTTTTTTTTTCTCCTGGCACATCCCTGGTTCTAATTTTCCCTTCAGATCGCCCACATATTCTATATCAATTACCCAGAAGGATTTTTCATTTTATTTGCTGTTACATTTCCACTCATAGGTGATTGATAGAAGACTTGGACATGCCCCTCTCAAACCATAAGCACAAGAGAATTTGAGGGGCTCAGATTTCCCTGCAAAATACAGCACTCAGGTTTATTCTTGGTTTTCCTAACACTTCACTTCCTTCATACGTGCTTACAAACCAAAGTGTTTCCAAATGACTTATTTGGTTATTTGTTCCTCTGAAGCTTCTGCTCTGTATTAGAACAGAGAAACCTGGAGGAACTGTTTTTTTCCCTTTTGAACACTCTCTTTATTTTTAAATGCTGTAGTTCAGTACCGTGGCTTATAATGAAGGGGAGAAGAAATTTTCTTTATTTATACTATGAAGCAGGATCTCACAGGTCAAAAGGATGGTCTTTTTGTAACCTTACAAGCTAATACAAGGTTTTGAAGTATGGTTATTTTGCTCTCTCAAATGACCACAATGGCAAAGGATTTAGCCATTGAACTTGTCAAATGGATGCTGTCCTCCAGGATCAGATTCAGGCACTGTTCCAGGCTCCAGGCCTGATTGATACCCAGGCATACTCAACTGGGTATGGAGCTCAAAGCAGAAATGCTGCTTTTTTAACTCTTCTGTCATTTGAAACACCTTTTTCAAAAAAAACATCCTGCAGATTGCAGGGAGTTGGAAGTAGATGATCTTCATGGTTCCTTCCAACCCTAACCATTCTATGAGTTTATGATTCTATGAATAATGGCTACACAGGTCAGGTATGTGCACAGCTACATGCAGAGAATCAGAAATACTGGCTGGGAGCAGAAGTCAAGACAGTGCTAATGTTCTACTTACCAAACAAAACAGAAGAGAAATTGTTTAACAATCAGCAAAGGAAGTGTAAGGCCCTTCACTCTTGTTGGACTCAGGGTGCTGTCTGACTCCAGAAAGGCAGGGTTATCCCTGATTCATCAAGATAATTCTCTTGCCATGAGCATCCCCACTCCACCTATCTTATAAGGACAGTTCTTTGAAGCAGAGTAGTTCCTGGCCTCCAGACAGTGGCTTCTGGATCAATTGTCTCATATAATCATAGACTTTTGTGAATGATTTTGCAATCAAAAATTTTTTCTCCCTGACAAGTTACTTTTTTGGGGAGTGTGACCCAGTCTGATGTTTAGAGGTTGCATACATATAAAAGAAGATGGATAAATTACCTTCACACTCTCATTAAGCTTTAGAAAGGCTCATTAAGCTGAAATATTTTGTGTTTCAAAGAGAAACAGTGAGACCAAAGACTTCACTGGTATGCAAAACAGAGCTATCTGCACTAAATGTATTCCTCAGCAAGAGTAACTCTGAATTGCATTTGATGGACACAAAAGGTTGGCAGGAACCTGGGGTTGTTTGGTCTCTGAACATCAATATTGGTTTTACACTTAATAGAAATTATGGTTCTCAGCTGCTACCACTAACTAAGGATATACTGGTTGTCATTCACAAGCTTATAGGGATGAATGAAGGCACTCAACCTGTTGTAAGTTTCTAACCCTGTTCACAACAACTAGCACTTCAAGACGTGTATCTATAGTCTACTACCAATGGGTGAAACATGCAGGTTGCAGTTAAAAGTTTCCAGATTATTAGAAACAACTTTGAAGGGGATTTGAAAGTAGTATTAAAAATTAAAAGGCATCTAAATTGTTCCTTAAGGCAGAGTAACCAGCTAATCCCACTGCATTACCCTTAGCACAGTGGCTGGACTTCCTTCATAATTAACCACACATCTTCATTATCTGGACTATGTCCTACAGGCTAAAATACCTATTAATACCCACTTTGAAGAAGAAGCTTGTGAGAAGTAAAAGTAATATCTATGAAGGTTGTACTGACCAGCCTGAGTGTAAAGAGTGGAATTAGCCTTCCAATGATCCTAAGACATTACTGAATGTGACTTATCCACAAAATTCTTCATTTACATAAAAAAAGATGGCAGATTCTAGTCTTGAGTTTTCTTGCTGTTTAGCAACTTAAGGGGGGGGGGGGAGGGAAAGGTTAAGAAACATTTTAAAATGCACGAAAAGCCTGGAACTTTCCTGGGACTATTGGAGATTGGTTTACAGATGTATAATACAAACTTGACTACATTGCTATGTCCCAGGAGCACCCTCTAGGAAATGATAAACTCAAGTATAAAAGAGATTGGCGTGGTGATAGCTGAATCTGCAAAGAAGATGGGAGATAAAGAGTCTGCCTAGATGGCAAGAACTGTATTGAGGAAATCTTTGAGGTCTGCACAGGAAACACTGAGCTACATTTATTGCAGAAATACAAAAAATAATCTTGTCTTAGGCAACCTCTTTCTCCACACAAAATAGGGCTCTTTGTAGATGACTAGAGAATCTGCCTTCACAGTGTAAGTGGTTAATAGTGATTCTCATTGTCAGGCGTGGAAAAGAGTGCTTACATTGTGTTGTCAGCTAAAATTGTCATCAGTGTGATTATTCTGTGGTATATTTTAGAGCTAAATTTTGCATATTATTTGTCAAGGAAGAGAGAACAGATTAGGATGAGAAGAAATGAAAAGAAGACAGATAAATGTACATTTGAAGTATGTTAAAACAAACCAGTGAAATATATCAGAAAATAAGTGTAAAAAGCACCAATCAGCAAAACAATCTGATAAGTGTAGGAAAAAAGAGGAATGGGAGAAATCAAGCTGAGTTAGGTCTTGCACAGGGCAGAAATAAATTCTTAAAACATTTAGAGAAAACGAGAAAATAGAAAACTCAAATCGTACTTCACTGAGCATGAGATTGAGATAGTAATTTAGATATTCCTCAAAACAAACAGAATTCTCTGCTACAGTTTTTTGATTAAAATAATGGTGGAGTTGTTGATATTAAGGATATAGACAAGATCTAGTAAGGGTGAATGAATGAAAGTTGAAAATAGTATAGTGAGTCAAAACCAAAAAAGAGTATGAATTTTTTTCGGTTGGGAAACTGTAGTAATATGTACTGGAGACTTGTAATCTGTATTTCAAGTCAAACACTAGAAAATATAAAAAATAATTTGATTAAAAAAGGGAGAAATGCTATATGGCCAATAGATACAGATTATTAGTAAAAATATTATTTGAGAGCACGATTAAATACATTCAGGAAGTGGGAAATGGGATCAAACATTTTGTGCTGTTCTACTCTAAATTATTTTTTACTTTTATACTGAAGGGTTTGAGGTTTTTCCTTTTTCTTTTTTGTTTGTTTGTTTGGTCAGTTGGTTGATTTTTTTTGTTTTATGATGGCAAAAGAATTGGAATTGGAGAAGAACCAATATGTTGGATGTAGATAATTAGCAAATTTCCTCAAAGGTTAGTCTTGTAGTCAATATTGTTTGATATCTAATTAATAACTATGAAAGAAGGGGAAAGAGTTTGCTGACGAAATATCTGGGGAATATATTGGAATGTCATTTTTAAGTGGAATATCCTCAAGATAAATACATGACCAGAAACAAGAGGAAATATATTGAAGTAAACTTATGGTTCAGCTAAGTTAAGAGTGATATTTCTCAATGCATTTCCAACAGAAGGAGGAAAGTATTAGTGCCGTTACAGAAGCTGCTGGTGAGAATTTGGGATGAAAAATCATACAGAATATCTGTTCATCTGTTGTCAAAACATTTAAAAGCAGTATCAATTCCCTCTGTCATGGACATGTTATTGAAGTGGCACATTCCAGCGTGTAACATGTTCTGCAGAAACAGATAGTTCAAGGGACTGAGATGCTAGTATCAGACTCACGGCACCATTGAATTGATGCAGACAAAAATCTGCAAGGAAGATGGACCTCAATAGCCCAGAGAGTGGCTGATTATGAAACATATTTGTTTAATAGTAGAAATACAGGCGTAAGTCTGGAAGTACTCCAAGCAGCAACATCAGTGGTCTGGTTGTCTGCACTAATAATTCTGGATGGCAGAAAAACCCCAAAAAGTTGGGGTTTAGTTATTTTCATTATCTGTTAAACTGAGTGGCAAAAGACTGGAATTCTAGGGTGACATGCTGGCTTATCTGGTCTTTTCTGCAAGGTAGTTGGGTGTTTTAAGTGGACCTGCTGTTTGAATCTGATACCTTAGAAGTATCAGATAAAGCAATGATAGAAGAACATTGTTGTGAATGAGCCAAAGATATAAAAGTGGGTCCAACATGGTTGTGCGCCAACATATGCAGCTCATTCAAATAGTTTGCTAAACTTGAAAGCTGAGAGCTGGGTGAGAGGGGTGAGAATAAAATGCTATGACATTTAAACCAGACAAAGTTAAATTCACTGGGAAATCTTTTTCTCCTAAGAGAAATAATATTTTCTGAAGTCTTCATTCTTCCCAATGCCTCACTTCCTGGAGACTATCTTAATTAGATAGGAGGGTAATATAGCAGAAAAGTAAATTTTGGAGCAACCAGGAGTGGAGCTGGCAAGTAGCTCTACCGAGACTGCACCTGGTGCATGGTACTTAATCAGATTATGCCTAAAAAGATGTGAAAACCAGGAATATTCCTGCTTCATGCCTTCTGATACTTAACTATCTATCCAGAGAGGATCTCCACTATATCAGGAAGCTTTCAAATGTACAGGGGGTGTAGCATCTGACTTGTATAGCAGTAATCTAAATAGAGAAGGCAGAAGAATGGATGTGGCAGTGTAGGTAACTGTGAAAAAAAAAAAAAAAATCCCTTCAGGTGACACAGAATAACCTAGTGATAGAGCCAAGAATGGAACCTTAAATTTTCCAATCTCTCCTTAATCTCTAGAACACAAAAGGATCTTCCAAGCTGACAATTTTCATGCTAGTTGTCTGCAAGCTAGCGCAGAGTTACCCTTACCACATTGAAGGGCTGAAAACAACCACTGCTACTGCTGACACAGCTAGCTAGGAGTAACCTGGAACAGTGTCCTGGTGTCTTCCTATTGAAGCCTTTCCTCCCTGCAGCTAGTTCTCTAGAATATGTATAGACAATAACATGTGAAAAGTGATGGCTTGACAGGACAGGCTACTGAAAGCCGAACATTAAAGTCTCTTCTACTTAGCTGTATTTTTCCGGTACACTTAATATTTCCCATTAGCTGCTGAACAAATGTAATGGCTCTGGCATTAATGAAATCTGTATAAAGTGCACATGGTTTAAGTGGGGACAGCCTAAAATGCACAGCATAGACGCAGACCACACTTTAGCAGACTGTTCCTTCCTAGAATGTAAAGCACTTCTCCAGTCATTTTGGAGGTTGAGATTTTTTTCCCGAGCTACCACTGGTTAAAGCTTTCTAGAGTAAAGGTATAGTAGGAGCACCATCTTTCTTCTTTTCCCTTTAAGTTAACTACACTGACTGTGGTGTGTCCTTCAGTCATGAGCATAACTAAAACATCCTGATTGTTCTCACTTCAAAATTGATGAGAAGTAGGGAATTTCTAAACTAAGAGACAATCTACTAAAACCTAACAGCTTTTTCAGCTGAGTACCCTGGGAGTAGCAACTTCTTCCAGGAGTCGACCCTTCCTCAGCTCCCATGCTCTGCAATCCAGCCTTGATGTTTCCTTTTTCTATGACATTTACTTTTTCTGTAAACACATGAGGTTTTGTAGCTACCTGAATACATTGGTACCCAGAACTGTTACAAATATGAATATTATCAAATGTCTTCTCCACATATAAGTGGTTTATGAGTGGTAAAGGGAAGCTTTATTACTTCATCTCACAAGCAAGCAAGTGGGTTATAAAGAGGTTAACACTATGGTTTAACTGGGAATTGAACCTACATCCACTGA
>NW_020884878.1:14930231-14947683 GCF_003945725.1 Corapipo altera | reverse complement strand
TTTTCTGTTCTGCTCACAGTTGCATAAAACCAATATCCTGCATAGTTAATTTCAAATTTAGAGGTCTTTGGATCTGGCCTGCTTGTTTTTTACTAAAACTTTCCTTTTTTTTTTCTTCCTAAATCCGGGAGGGCCATGTTTTTGTTCTGATTCTTGTGATTTTCTACCAAAAATGTAGTAGGTACTTCAAGATACATTATGCCTCTCCAGCAAGAGACTGAGAGAAAAAAATTGTTGTAAGGTATTTCTGTTCTATTCACCCGGTTGTTGAACAATAATTTAGTGTCCAGTTGTATCCAGTAAAGAAATGGCATTAAAAGAGGATAATATATAGTGCCTACTTCTTTAAAGACTGTTAAATGACTTTTAAAAATGTAGTATTAATGAATTGGCATATATTCAAGGTGATATAGTCCACAGAAGCGGAGAACAACATTACTCACAGCTGTGATGATTTGTGTTCTGACATTCACCATGGTACTTCACATTTAAAATCTTTTTTATGGTAATGCAAATAAAATTTACTTATATGTTTTTACTCTTATGCTGGACTGATAAACATTGTGTTATTTCTTTTTTTATTTAAAAGAAAACAAAGAAGCCAAAACAAAATCTGGTGAATATTGATGTCTTTTTTATTGAAGGCCTAGTAATGGAGATAACACTAAGTTAGTGTAATCAGATGTTGACCAGCACAAGAATAAATGAATTAGTCAGGAGTGAACTAACTATATTATATATTATGTTATAAAATGAAAAATCATTGCACTCAAAATAAATACTGAATGAATAGGTTTATTTGCACAAGAATAGGTTTATTTGCACAATCTTCTGAAAAAATTTTTCAGATTGTCATGCTTTTAAACCCATCTGGACATGTAAACATCCTGCAGCCACTCATTCACTCCCCTCTTCCCCTCCCCACCCTGGTGGAATGGGAAAGAGAATCAAAGTAAAACTTGTACATCAAGATAAGAAAAGTTCAGTAAACGAAAATAGAGTAAAATACAATAATAATGGTAAATAATAATAATAATTATAATAAAAAAGGAAAAAACAATTGATGCATAATGCAATTAATCACCACCCGCTGACTGATGCCAGACGCTCCTTCCTGAACCCAGGTCATCCGCCCTTCTGGGTAACTCTCACCAGTTTATATACTGGGCATGATGTTCTATGGTGTGGAACAGTTCAGATTAACTGTCCTGTCTGTGCTCCCTCACAGCTTCTTTTGCAAACCTCCTCAATGGCAGAGCATGAGACAAGGGGAAAAAAACTCCTTAAGATAAAAACTACTTGGGAAAAATCAAAAACATCAGAATATCAGCAACACCATTCTCATTTTGAATCTAAAACACAGCACTGTAACAGCTACTGAGAAGAAATTAACTCTACCCTAGCTGAAACCAAGACAATATCTATCTCTTATTCAAACACCTTATTTTCTAGCTTTCTTAAATTTGGGTTAAGATTTTTGCATATGCAGTATACTTGGTGCAATATTACTTAAGTATAATCGGTAGTCTCATTTCCTGAGCTGTAAATATTTTAAAAACAGTTTTTAAACCTGATACCTAATTGTGATATGGAGTCTTCTGAAATTATCTGAAGTCTAGGCACTTGGAAAACTGGCTCCAAAGACATAAATTAATATTTAATCACTTAAATTAGATCTGTTTTAAATTAGTATGATTTGCCCATTCCATAGCTAATGTTTTAGCTCTTCTGGCATTTGTGAAAACTGCACATGATTCAATGTTCAAAAACCTCCATCAGAGGTCATGGGTTAGTTAAAGGAATGCTAGCACAGATAAGTCATATCCATTGCACAAAAAGATATTGAAACCCAATAAACTTTTTAGGAAACTTTTATTTAAATGTTTCACTGAATGCAATGCAAGTTGCTTTATGTTGATACATGGTGGCAACTTGAGCTTCTGAAAGAAAACTCTTTTTTGCCTCACAATTGACTTGAGGCAATTGGAAGCTAAATATCTCAGTATTTACCAGAAATTCCTCCCTTTGTCTAAACCTCCCCATTTCACCATTTTCCTTTAGGAGAAGATACTACTTTTGAAGTAGTACCTCCACTTTGCATTCAAATGAACAGTTGTCTGGGGAATAGCTGTAACTTTTTCCAAGTTGTAATGGAATGAAGCATGCTGTTAAGCCTTATGATTTCTAGATTAAATATCTAATTTTATTACATTAAACTTGTTTCTTAAATTAGCCCAACTTCTAGGCAGAGTCTAGAATTTCAAAACAAACTATTAAGTGTATATATAAAAAATTTCTACCAACTGCAAAGAAGTGATCTGTGTCAGATGAGAAGGTCAGGAACAAAATTCCATTTAACTATGACTTCAAAAGTATGTTTTAAAAAAAGCTAAGTTACGCGTGCTGTCACTATATTACTATTATTATTATGTCCCACATTATTTCAGTTTAAGTGATGTCTTAAAAGAAAAAGCTTTTCGTCATTCCTAATAAATTTTCTTCCAAGGTCTCAAATTAAAGGACCATCGGTTTTAGAGTTCTATGCAATTTGTCAATAGCCATCTTTTCCAACACAAGAACAATGCTGATGTGTTGGAATGAGTCCAGAGGAGAGCCATGAAGTTGATCACAGGGATGGAGCACTATTATGAAGATATGTGGAAAGGATTGGGACTGTTCAGCCTGGAGAAGAAAAAGTTCTGGGGAAACCTTACAGCAACTGCAAATATCGTAAGGGGGGCTTGCAATAAAGATGGAAGAGGGGCTTTTCACAAAGGCGTATAGGACAAAGTGGAATGGCTTTAAGCTGAAGGAGGTTTAGATTAGATATTAGGAAGAAATACTTTACTGTAAGGATGATGAGTCACTGGAAGAGGTTGCCCAAAGAGGAGTTCCCACCCCTGGAAGTGTTCAAGGCCAGGTTTCATTAGACTCTGAATAACCTGGTCCAGTGAAAGGTGTTTCTGCCCACTGCAAGGGTGTTGGAATGATTCTATGATTTCCCTGTAGCCTGTGGTGAAGACCATGGTGAAGCAGGTTGGCCCCCTGCAGCCCATGGAGGACCTTCAAGCAGCTTCTCACAGAAGCCACTCCTGTAGCCTCCTCCACTACCAAAACCTGGCCACACAAACACAACACACTTCTAAAAAGAGGCTTGTTATTGCCTTTGTTATTTACATTGAGGTGGCTTGAGAGGTGTTTGGAAAAAAAGAAAAAAACCCAACCAACCAAAAAAAAAACCAAAAATCCACTCCAAACCAAACCAAACCAACCAACCAACCAAAAAAAAACCCCAAAACAACACGACAAACAAAACATCCCCCAAAAAAACAAACAGGAAAAAAACCCACAAAAACATCAAAACCACAAACCATACATAGTTCTTCAGAGAGAAGTAGTTTCTGACAAGAAGTTTGGGGTTTACTTGTTGTTTTATTGTTGTTTTGGTTTTTATAAAATGATGTCCTTAATTTTGGAGAAAAAAGGCACTAAAGTTTACTTGGGGTAATTTTCCAATAAAGTAATTCCTTTATTACAATAACTCAGCAATACTTTTGTGAGTTATCTTCCAGTGATAATAGAGAAGATAGCATAGAGGGAATTGACTGAGTAACCAAATATTACTTTTAACTAGACAGCTGGATGATTAAAACCATCTTAATACACATAATCTCTCTAGGTTACACTCACCCGAATCTATGTGAAAAATGATAGTATAGTGGAATACTGAACAAAATAGACCTGAAGCATAGAAGCACTTAATTTCTGCTACCCTAAAGTAAAAATGGGACCAGTTTACCTTTGATTTGTTTTGGGATTTTCGTATGTGTGGTTTGTTGTTTGTTTTTTTTTAATTTGGCTATATCTGAATATCTCAGAAAATATTTTGGTCATTTAGAGGAATTATTTAGAGAGTGGAATCAGCTGAATATTGTCTGTTGACAGTATGCAGGAGACAGCTAGAGATGCTGTTCTGCATTTAACAACACCTTACATACAGCTGTGAATAATTGTACCCATGCCAAGCAGACTGTGGATTACCGTTAGACAAGGAAAATATTAGCCAACTTGTATTTAGTATCATAAATCTTGAAAATAGCTACAAGAATAATGCAAAAGGCTGTTCTATGTTTTTATGTGACAGACTTGATCTTTCTGTTTTACTCATCATGGTCCCAGAAGCTGGGGAAAAATACCATAAAAAGACTATTCCATTTTCTCAACAAACAAACAATCAATCAATCAAACAAACAAAACCACCCAAAAAATAGGGAAAAAAGGAGAATGCTTTCCCTAATACATTAACTCCCTTCCATCCCTACACCATCTATTTTAATTGACACAATGCAGTTAGTGAGCATTTGCATGAGACTGAAACTGTCCCCTGTTGTTAAGAGAGTGGAGTACCTATTATTCATGCTGCATGCAAATTTTTCATCAACAGTAACTTGAATGCCTTCAATTCACACAGAAAGTATAACCATTTCCACTTTGGGTTTTCTGTCTGCCACTTATATATATATCAACTGGTGATGTGCAGAACCTGTATAAATTTTCTTCTTGCAGTAAAATGTTAATGTTTACTCATGTAGAACTAGTCACTCACCCACCTATCATGAAGGATCCTTAATATATTACCCTTACTGGTACGAAATCAGACCACTTATTTTTCTGGAAATTTGACAGACGTGACCATGTTCTTGTAGACCAGAGTGTATAATTGAAGCAACACTTTTTCCAAAAGTGGTTACCTTGGAAAGACTACCAAACTCTCCTGGAAGAAATACTGCAACATACTGTTTAAGGGCCTCTATTAGTTTCAGTGATGAATATTTTGTTTATCTTACATGATCATTTTGTATCAATACAAAATTATTAGTAATTATAGAAAAAAATAAAAGTAACTAGAAGAAATAGGAACAGTCCAGAAGCTTGAAAAGATATTTGTCAAGGTTCAAGTTCTTGGTGCTATAAACAGACTATTTCTGCCAAAAATAGTTATTACAGATGCTTGGGGAAATGTTTTATATCACCCCTTAGCAAAAAAAAAGCTTTTTTAATTGATGCAAGAGGATTTTTTCCATAAGTCCCCAATTTATAGATTCCCTAGAGAAGACAAAAAGACATGAAAATTACCTCCAAGCACCCTTGTGCATCGTGCTACTGAACAGCAGCTTTTTTCTTAGTATTTCAAACACCAGCACATCCATTGTTAAGATACACATCATGCTGATGCTTCTTGCTAAACAGTACCAGAAAAAGTCAAGACAGATTTGGAAAACAAAAACTTATAAACCTAATTAGAGCTGGGTGAAGTTGCTTCTGTCTTCACTTGTAAGAAGTCTCTACTTAAGTCCTTGGCATCTGCATTTCTTAAAAAAGAAAAGGTGAAAGAACAGTAATCCTACCTGTGGTTCAAAGCTAATTTTCACAATTCAGCTTGGGAGAACAACTGAGATATCTCATTTCCCAGGGGTAAATGGCATCTTTTATTAAATTGATTAAGAAATTAAAAAAAAATTATTTTAGTTTTCATGTGTTTTTGTTTTAACTGTTCATTATGTTAGATCACTGATGACTTCATCAGGGATATATTGTGGGTTTTTTTCCTAAGGCAGCAGTCTTTTCCAACTGTGAGATATGTCATTATTGCTTATGTATACAGAAGTTCTGGTTACTAGGTTATTATTTATCTGCCATAGAACATTTTAAGGATTTTTAAGGTTTCTTACACTGTTCTTGCTGAGTACATTTTTTTTCCTTCCATGAAAGAAATATAAACACATTCTTGTAATTAAGTGTTTGCTAATTCTAACATTAATTAATTTCTATGTAGTGTAGTAACAAGAATATTGTCTGCGATTTATTTTACCTAATTTTAAGTGCCTACTGGATCATAGAATCATAGAATGATAGAATGAGTTGGGTTTAAAGGGATCTTAAAGATCATTTAGTTCCAATCTCCCTGCTATGGGCAGGGACACCTTTCACCAGACCACATTGCTCAGAGTCTCATCCAACCTGACCTTGAACACTTCCAGGAATGGGGCATCCGCAATTTCTCTGGGCAACGTGTTCCAGTGCATCACCAACATCACAGTAAAGAATTTTTTCCTAATATCTAATCTAAACCTACTGCCTTTCGGTTTGAAACCATTCCCTATTGTCCTGTCGTCTTATCACTACATAGTCTTGTAAAAAGTTTCTGTCCATCTTTCTTGTAGGCTCGCTTCAGGTATTGAAAAACCACAATTTGGTCACCCGAAAGCCTTCTCTTCTCCAAGCTGAAAAATCCCAATTCTTTCAGCCTTTCCTTATAGGAAAGATGTTCCATCCCTCTAATCATCTAGGTGGCCCCCTCTGGTCTCACTTCAACACGTCCTCATCATTCTTGTGTTGGGAACCCCGGAGCTGGATGCAGCATTCCAGGTGGCATCTCACCAGAGTGGAGTAGTGGGGGAGAATCACCTCCCTCAACCTGCTGGTCACATTGCTTTTGATGCAGCCCAGGGTACATTTGGCTTTCTGGGCTACAAGTGCACATGGTCAGCTCATGTCCAGCCTCTTATCCACCAGCACTCCCAAGTCCTTCTCAGCAGGGTTGCCCTTGATCTGCTCATCCCACAACCTGTATTGATATCAGGGGCTGACCCAGGTGCAGCACCTCGCACTTGGTCTGGTTAAACCTCATGAGATTCCCATAGGCCCAGTTCTTGAGCTTGTCCAGATCCCTCTGGATGGGATCCCATCCTTCAGGTGTGTCAACTGCACTACTCAGCTTGGTGTTGTCTGCAAAGCTGGTGAGGGTGCACTCAATCCCTTGGTCCATGTCATTAATGAAGATATTAAGTAATTGGTCTCAATGCAGACCCCAGATGGACACCACTTGTTACTGATGTCCATTGGGACTCTGAGCCATTGACCACTACCCTCTGGATGTGACTGTCCAACCAATTTCTTATCCCTCTAACAGTCCACAGGGCTCTAAAGCTAAAATTGATCATGCTACCCAAAGTTCTTTTTATAATCATTGTAGAGGCATTTCCAACACAGTATAGCTGCCAGCATTTTTTTTTCAATGCGTATTGTTGAACTACTAGATTATTTTGTGCTGTAAAAGAGCCAGTGCTTGATTTTAGGAGCTGCTTGTAAGGGAGTTCTGTTGTACGTTGGATAGAATGACAATAGAGGATGATCTGGACATCCCATCATTCTTCTTGTGCCTCCATCTGTGGCAACTCAGAGGAATTTTGGCAGGAAACCCTAGAGTACTGTGTATTGGAGAGGAAAAATAATTCAGTATTTGAAATTTCAACATCAAAGCTCATATAAAAGTACATCCAATGATTACCGTTATACTGGATACAAGCTAATATACCATCTGTATGCAGAAATTTTCTGCTCTGCACCACTGCTTTTTCATTCAGAGACAATAAGATTGTTTAATGATGATCTTCATGCCACAGAAACAATAATGTACAGGGCACAAAAAATGAAACAAAACCCAAAGAACACACTCTCTGCAATCACTTAAGGGAGAATGGACAATTTTTCTCAAATATGAAAAAATGAGTATTTGCAGCACAAATATACCTATTAAATATTTCACAGAGGCTATTGACCATTATATTATGAAGAGTTTAAGTTTAATATTCTTACTAGAATCTGCCAAACTCTTTGTTTTATAAAATATAAAATAATCTAATTTGCATGACCCATCCATAAAACAAATTGTGACTGTCTTACTTTATTAAAAGGATCATAGTTGAATTGGGCAGTTCTGGAGAGAATTGGTCTTCTCAAATGGAATTCACAAGGCCTGTGAATTTACCATAGCTAGCTGGAGAGACACAATCTGAAATCTGGAGGATCTATTTACTTTGAGACTTAAATGCATCAATAAACTAAAATGTTTAACTCTACTTTTCATCAGTTTGGAGCCTAAGATATTAAAAAAAAACATTATTTTTATCACATTTAATTGAGATTCATAAATAAAAGTCCTAGAAATAAGTTGGCTCAAATAAATATAAATCGATGTGGACTTTTATTTGAACACCATTAAATAATGAGAACTTAAAAAAATAAATTATGAGAACTGAAATTAAAGGACAATTTGATTGGATCCATCTGATCTTTCATTCAAGCCTTAGGAAAATCATTCCCTGATCTATTCTCATCTTTTAGTTTCTGGTCATGAGTACTTTTTTCCATTTAAAACTGCAATTCAGGGCATTCATGAAAACTTCTCACAATTGCTTGGAAATCCAAAAAATCAGTCATACCTACTAGCAGGTCTGCTAGACACATTCCAGAACCTGGAAATCCTGAACAATTGTTGAGAGTGGGCAGATTAACAGCATGTTATATGTAGAGAATGTACTATACCATGGAATCAGTGATTAATAAGCTTCAGCTGCATAGTTACCATGTGCCTGTACAATACGCCTGACAGCTGGAGTAGTACCAGGTATATTTTTTGTGCGTGTGTGACTCTCTGGTACACCACATACCCAATAAATTCAGTGTGTTGTGAAGAGAGTGTTTTTATGGCACAGGCGCACACCAGCTGTGATGTATGTGTACAGCATGTCTGGTGCTTTCAGGCATCATGGAACATGCTACACATCAGTAACTCTGTGCAATCATCTTAGTTTTTAGGAAATCCCAGACAGCCCTCATTCCTCCTCAAAAAGATAGTCTGTAAGGAAGTTAATATTGCCACTGTCTGTGTTTGACTCACCCGGAACAGTCCTGACAAAAACATCTATTTCAAACTCGTCATTTGTAAATAGTTTTCACTATCTGGCTGACACATATCACTATTTGTCATAAATAAGTTAGAAACCAAGACAGTGAAATCTCCATAGTCCTGTCTTCTCATTTTATTCTTCAATTAGGGGATTTATGAAAATTAAGAGGACTTTTTTTTTTTAATTTTAATTTTGTATGAGAAATCATTTCTCTCTTTTCTTCAACACTGATGTCTTTTGGACTTGTCTTTTCCTTCAAGTCAAGAATAATGGTAAAGACAAAGGTTATTTACTGTTAAGTTTAATGTCCATAACTAATCTGTCTTGAATGGATATTTACACAATTGTTTCTCTCAGTAATAAGTGAATGCATTCAGAATCTTTACTGCTTAAATATTCACATTAAGAAAGGCAATTTAACTAGCTTAGTACCATTTGGGATTTTTATAATGTACATCCATGCAGCAAGTGAAACTTGGGAAAAAGATGCCTTATTTGAATTCTACACTCATTTTATTCGTTATTTGTGTGTCTCAGCACAAAAGGGAATTCATTTTTTTGCTATTTTTATTTGTCCAAGATTATGTTTTCCAACAATTTTCAAAACAATGCATTAAGAGCTGAACCATGACACTACATTTCTGACATCTTAATTTAGCTTTTTCAGTATGAGTAACTATTTTTCAAATTAAGATACAAATAGTAAAACTCCAATATCAGTTATATTTACTTGAATGAAATTAAAGACAAAGCTGCTTATTAAGAACCACAAAACAACAAATTAGTTGTATCCTCCACCATAAATCTGGAAATTTTTCATATATTATTTCAGAACTGTTGCAGATTATAATCAAAGAAGACAAAATCCTGAAAATATTTACAGAATGACTATTTATCTTCTTTTAGAGGGATGAAAAAAGAGAGTAAATATATCCAGAAGTGTCAGGATTTTTAGACATAAATGGGTTTCTAGTATAAATTAAGAAATAATTAAAGAAATGTTTAATTCAGAAATGCAGAATTGGACACTCTAGTTTTAATAGTTTGTGTAAGGATATATTTGTGCATACTTTTCTTTAATGTATTGTCTACTTTGCATTTTAGTTTGACATGTTCTGTAATACTTTCATCATCATTAATACTTTTTACCTACTCTTTTTTGATGTTCAATTTGAAATACAAGTGTCTTCTCTCCTGGTTCTCTTGCTTTGCTGTGGGATTTCTACTTCTGAAAGAAATATCATTGACCAAAGTATGTTCCCCAGTTAGTACATGAAACTATAGAACATCCATTTATTTTTTTAACAGGCTGTGAAAGTAAATGATACAGTTTGAGGTTTGACAATGGACTTTTTTGGGAATCATTGGCCTAGAAGCTGGCATTTCTAAGGTTCTAAAGAATATAGCACTTGAAGAAAGGATAGTCAGATTAAAAATAAGACACTTCTTTGGGCAGCTTTGTGTTAGTCCCCAGGTTGGTCTTGTAATTAAGGGGTAAATTAAGTTGGATTAGCTTTGACTTTGTCCTCACAATGCAGTGATGATCAAGCAAAAGCAGTGGAGCATGAGGTGGTCAGCCACACTTAAGTGAAAACAGAACATACACATTTGATATATGTTACATTCTTATTGGTTGCCATTAACCTGAATCAGTTAATTAGCAGATCTCTGTGTTTAAATTTTGACTGGAGTGAACCTGAGAATGTCAAATAGAATGCCAAATAAAGAAATTTATTGCTCTTGAAATACAAAAATACTAGGGTATTCCAAAGGAATAGCTCAAAATATAACATCATCACCCCTTTGAACACTCATGTTATTTACAGTTTTTATGAGACAACAAGGAGGACATTTGTATTTTTTAATTAGTATTATGGATATTTGAAAATGCAGTATTGTATTGACTAATGAAGTGGTCCAGGAAGTTCTAGTCATGTATGTACTATTTTATTTTGTTAAAACCAATAGCAATTAGAGATTACATACTTGGTCACAGGTGAAATATGAAAGCTTAGTCACAACTACAGTTTCCACCATTTCTGAACACAGTGAGCAAATTATTGTAAAAGCCACTTTAAAGGCAACCCAAGTACTCAGCTAAGACTCTAGCAGCAACCTACTTTGTGTAATAATAAAGGTTCTTAATTTAAACTTTTCTTTTTGTTTTATTTGTTTAGATAGATATTGATAGAATTTTTTTCTATTTGATGGCCAGGAATGAGGGAAGGCCATTTAATCCCAGGACATTGCCACCCTTGCATTCACAGGACAGATGGTGTACTAACCCTGTTGAGTTACTCTGGCTACAGGTGTTGTTCTAGTAGCATGTCACTCGTAGTACTAGACAGTTAACATATTACAGACAGAAAGCATTTACTCAAAGGAGTAGGAGGGAAAGTTTCACTTATGTGTATTTAATCTCTCCTGGTTGCAATCAAGGCGGGAACAAGATATTTTTTCTCTAAGCTGGACACTGAAAATTATAGCCTACAGCTTCACAGCAGCAAGATAGACTCAGCCAAAAATTATTCTCCTTTCTTTCTTTTTTTCTACATTCAATGGCAAAGTGATTCTCTTTGAGCAATTAAACTGCATATTCAATAGAGAAACTGAAATAGAATAATCACTGCTTAATTTGACTAGGAATCATGCCATGGGAGGAAAAGCTATTGTGGTACCCCTGGAACTAAATGTGCTGGAAAATTCATTTTTCTTTTATCCTGAAACATTTTCTTGGGTCTAGTGAGTTGATGAGTGCCCTCCTTTCTGTTTGAAGTTAATAAGAAATGGAGGTGCTCAATATCTCTCATGTGGTGCTTCATTTTGTATGGTTTCAAAGCTTTAAATAGAAAGAATGTTCTTGCACTGTGTAGTGGAAGTTCTTATCAAAGGAATTTGGAGCCCCTTTAAAAACGTATTTCATGTTGGAAGTCTGGAGCCTGATGAGAGGGACTGTTTTCATTCAGTTGATTATGAATGGCTAAAAAATTACATATATAACCCTGAAGAATGGAGAACTGTTCTAAGAGAACAGACTTATTTAAGAGATAGCATTCATTTCATTCTAAACAAATTTTTTTTTTAACCCTTTGACTCTGGTTTACCTGTGAGGAGCTGTACTCGTATTCAATAACTTAGATAGCTTTTCTTTAGCTACTCTGAACTTCATTATTTACTGAGAATAAATTTTTGGCTGACTCCTGGTTTCCTGAAGGTCACTTCTGCATTTCACCATGTTGTTTGTGCTGGGTGTTTTCTGTGAACCAAATTTAAGTGTCGCAGTACAAAAATACCATGTAAGGTTTTGAAAATAAATGTAAAACTGCTTCTGTGCCACTCCTACCTGAACTGAACTTTTACTCAGTGACAGTGCAGAACCAGTAGGCGTCAAAGTACCAATTCCTTAGAATTAGTATTCTTAGAAGTATAATTGTATTAACTGTCTATGCCAAACTCAAAGAAATGAATGAAATGTTACTGACAAGTAGTTTGGAGAACTCAAGACTAGAATGACATGCAATGAAAGGGAGGTACCTGTGGTTCTTCTTCCCTTAAGGAAGAAAAGAATATATCTAAGATAAGATGATGAAGTGGGACAAAATTCTACCTGAAATTCATTTCAGTAGTTCAGAGATTACCACTCATTCTTAATCAGATAGTTGTGAACTTTGCATGAAAATATTTAAAACATTTTTTAATGCTTTGTTTACATGTAGGTAGTTCCAGCAAGGCAATGGCTTATGGAGATACTTTACCTGAGTACATGGGATTTGGTAAATACCTGTACATGTATTCAAAATAAAGATCATCAAGCTATCAATTTATTCAACTTCAACTTTCAGATGCTTTACATCCCTGAGGAAACAGTTCTGTTAATATATGCTACTACTATGACATAATCATATTTCATACTCCTGTCTCAGAAATAATCCAAAGGAAATGATCTCTACATTATTAAGTAACTTTTCTCCCTCCCCTTCTTGAAAATATCTCCAGTGTCTCATGAACTTTACCCACTTCACTTTTACTGGGAACTTGGATAGTCATCACTCAGTTTTTCTGAAGGTGTTTTTTTTTTATTCTGCATTGTTTATATCCACTCTCACTGTTGCTGTGGACAGAAGAACAGGGAAGACATACAGCTAGACAACATAAACACTCACTACGCTGTTTGCTAGTCAAAAAAAAAAAAAAAGTTGTTTCTAATTGTAATTTCTTCACCTTTTAAACAAAACTGTGCTTTTGTTACTTTTTTTCTCTTCAGTATAAATGAGGTGAATTGGTACCCAACATCTGTCACAGACTTTAGCACAAAGAACAGCTATATCTTTTAAGAACTACACCTTTTGAAATTTCACAAATCAAAGATTAAAATTATTGCTCCATAGTGGAAGATTAGAAGAAAAAAAAAAAAAGAAACAACTAGAGAAAACCCCAACAAACCACATCACTGAACAAAATTCTCTCTGATGCCAAAGCAAAAATGATGAAATGACAACCTCAAAAGAAAGCATTTTTAGGAAAGTACATTCTTATTATACTTCTCATTATCTGGGCATTCAAAGTGAGTCAGGATCAGATGTTTCCTTCTCATGCAAGTGATGTGACAAACATGAAAGATTATCAATCCCTATACAATATTTTATCATGTACTTGCTATTCGCCAGTGGTTTCAGTGGACAATAATGGTAATCATTATAGTTAGCAGTGAGTATTTTGTATAGTTCCTTGAAAGGACAATGCCGTTGAATCACCTATTCCACTGGTTGGCATAGCATTAATATTTAAGATATATTCATTGTCTTGGTTTTGGATAGGACATTTACAGTGAAGATTGTAATGAACTGGATAATTGCTGAGTATTTCAGCTTCTTACATGGTGAAGTTGAGATGAACTTGAATATGTGATGTTCTAGGATAGGCACTGAAATTACTTTTACATTGGGGAACCTCTTGATATATATGATCGAGTACATAATGTAGTCTATATTTACAAACTGTTTTATCAGTGGTAAAATAAAGTTGTACTCACCCTTCACAGGAAGAGGAAATATCAATCACATTAAATTTAAGTCTTTATAAGGTTAAAAATGTGACTTTGTCTCATGATGTCAAGATACTTCAATTATTAAAGAAGGAAGCAATTCACTGTTCATATATTTTATGCTGAGACTGGGAAGATGAGAAGCACCAACTCATTCTTGTGGCATTATATCTGAGATAGTAGCAACAATGAGTTCACCTAACTCATTTTTTATGAGTTAAACTCAATTTATTCCCAGTAATATTTGGTTGTGTATATTTTTGGCTTAACACCAATTCATGAAATAACTTGTTGTTTACTGAGTCAGCTTTTCCCTTTTTTTGAAGTACACTGTTCTCTTGTTGATGAAAAAGAATCCTAAATGCCAAAACAGCCAATGACAGGTATGTGTTTTTGACATCTTTATATGGTCCTGTCATTTTCTTTCAACTGGTGGCAGAAAAAGTAATAGAAGGAATTCAGTTGCTGTACCAGGGAGGATTGCCCTTTTAATTTTGCATAATCAGTAATAACAGAGGGAGAGCAAGAGAGAGACAATGAAAGTCAAAACATTTTCATGAACTTCTGGCAGGTTAACCGGCCACCATTTATGCTCTTTTTGTGTATTACTATAATATAATGCTGATGCCACTGGTCGATACAGTGAATCCTTGCTTTTTGAAACTGCATGCTCCTAGTATCAGGTAATGACAACTTAAATAGGTTACGGTCTTCAAACCAAATCCTATTTATTTTTCTCTTTCCAAAGTCCCTAATGGAGTTGGATGAAAGAGACAAAGAAGTCTCCACAAGCCATGATATTATATATAGGCAGATATATTAGTAACTATAATTTTAGTTTTAAAGTGTAAAATTTCAGCAGAACTTTTTAAAATATACAATTAGAATGCCTTATCCTTGATATTCCACTATTACTGGCGTTACTTTGCTCTTTGTAACATTGTAGAATTTATTAATTAGAGGTTAGAGAAAAAAAATATAAGAGAAATGAAACTTGTCTTACATTTACAAAATTACTTTTAGTAATGAAAAATAAGGAAGGTTGGTTTTGTTTGACATGAAAAACTAGTAGGTGAGCTTCAGATGAGTCAACGGTATAGCAAAAGAGTCAGTGAAGAGTCATACAAACATAAACATTTAGATTGGGAAAAGCCTCTAAGATCATTGAGTCCAACTATTAACCCAGCAGTGCCACATCTACCAGTGAACCACGTCCTTAAGTGCCACACATGCACATCTTTTAAATACCTACAGGAATGGTGACTCAACCACTTCCTTGGGTAGCCTGTTCCAGTGCAGCCTGTTCCTTCACCCTTTCTGTGCATAAATTTTTCCTAATATTGAATCTAAACCTTCCCTGGCACAACCATTTTTCCTATCACTTGTTACTCTGCAACCTGGTAGTTGTAGAGAGCAATAAGGTCTCCCTTGAGCCTCCTTTTCTCTAGGCTAAACAACCCCAGCTCCCTCAGCTGCTCCTCACAAGACTTGTGCTCCAGACCCTTCATATCTTCATTGCTCTTCTTTGGACATGCTGCAGGACCTCAACATTTGTCTTGTAGTGAGTGGTGCCGAACTGAACACAGTACTCGAGGTGTGGCCTCACTGGTGCCAAACACAGGAGTAAAATCATTGTCCTGGTCCGACTGGCCCCACTACTGCTGATACAAGCAGGGATAATTTTCTCATATTTATTTCCTGAAATTATTAGTATCTTTTTTTTTTTTCATTCATGGAAGATCAAATATAGCTTAAATACTGGAACAGAACTGTGCAAAATTATGGTCAGAATCAGGAATTAAAATCAATAACTATGAAATTGGAGGTCTTGAGGTACCTCTCAAAAAAATTTTTATTTGAAGTGCAAAGTGAACCAAACACTTGTCTCCTGAAATATCCCACCACCACCATTTGCTTGGTTGGTTGGCCCATCTATCACTCCTGTTCATTAGTGTCCTAGATTATAGGAATAGGGAAGAAGTTATTTTATTCTCTATTACCTAAGAGTATTTCAGATATATTTGCAAATGGACAGAAGGGCTGAGATGCTAAATCCCAACCAGTCTCTTCTACTTATACAGTTTAGTAAACAGCTGAAAGGTTTGGAATCTCTCATTTTGTTGTAGAATACATTTCTCTGCATGAACAATTCACTATTCATTAAATGCAGCCTTCAGACCCTGTAATATAATTCCTCTTGTTCACTGAAATTAACTCTTTCTATTTATAGAGCAAAGACTGGTATTCCGCACAAGGAGCTGCCCATCAAAAGTGGCAATGAATGAATCTTGGGGTGTTTTTCTTCACTAAATGATAGACAATGCTGGCACTGTGCCATTAAAATCATAGATATACAGAATTTACAAAGATCAGGAACCTTTCAGAAAAAGCTAGATTAAATTCTTAAGACCAAATATACTTCATAAGTGTTGAATGCTCTAAGGGCTGGTTAAATCAAGAACTTAGCAAGGGTTTTGAAATGCTGGGATGGTCTGAAACCAGAAGTGTATCATTATCGTGTATCTGTAATGATTGTTTACTCACTGTCTATCAAGCTCTACTCGGAACCAGATCAATGCAGACAGACCATTTTGATTTGCAGCCTGTGATATGAAATTGAAGACAGCAGAGTAGGTAATGAAATTTCATCTAATTTTCTCTGGCAAGAATATGTGGCTAGGGAAGCCTCTGACTGACTATGGATACAAAAGAAGGCTACTCAACGAGCTTAAAAGGGTTAAAAAAGGAAATTAAAAATTGATACATAAAGCAGAGAACAGATAAAATAAGTAATAATATTTTATCACAATAATATTTCATTTTCATCAGTGAATACTGTATGCTAAAGTATATGTGAAATTTTTCAAACCTTCTGAGGGGCATGTTCCTCTTCCTCTGGAAGAATAGATTCCTCATTTGACCTGATATAGGTTTTTCTGATGCCAGATAGACCCATTTAAATGTTAAGAATTACTAAACGAAAAAATTTGCTAACTTATTGCTCCTCATTCCACTCAAGATGATCAGTGTCTAAAAAATACATATCTCTGTTTCTCACTTTTTCATATTTCCATACTGTAACTTCAAGTAGTTATAAACCCAGATAATTGTGGTTGCAGCTGTTGGGAAATAAAACTAAAATTTAAGACATTGGAACATAAAATTCTAATAAAAGGGAAATGAAAGAAAGTAAAGGACCGATCTGGAGAATTGTTCTGCATTCTTTTCTTTATTATGCTGAATAATTAAAATAAAGGCAATTTGCCAAGCAAATTTTGTGACATTTAATATACTGTTTTGATCAACGTCCTGTTTTTTCACAGCTCAAACAAGGACAAAAAGTAGCTATCCAAACTATTAAAAAAATTTTAGGCTGGTCCTTCTGTTATAAAATCTTGCTATTAAGATTCATAATAACATTACACAATAGGCTAATAAAGCTCTCAAGGACACAACCTCTTCTTTTGCAAGATGAAAGCAAATCTTTCAAGCTACTTTTGCCATAAGTATTCTGAAATTTTGCCTCTACTACTTTTGAAAATCATGTCCTCTCAAAAAGAGTCAAACCCAGTCATATACATGAGAAATGAAGTAAACTAGACTCTTATCTAGTTCTGCTGAGTGAGATGTGATTTACCTCAGTCATAATTTTTTA